>NC_040893.2:2302500-2452500 GCF_900634795.4 Betta splendens
GAAAATCTGGACTGCGCATAACAAGTAGCACAGCGTATGAAGCTGCCTTGACTTCACACACAGTCACTGGATGATGGCTCCCACTGTGGTCAATGCTTGTGATTTCATGAGACGCACTGCAGCAGCTCTGCTCCACTATGCTCCATGTTTGTCTTTGAAACAAACAGAAACAGACCAACCTCTTCTTTCGCATCATCTTACACGTCCAAACATCAAGCAGTATTCTAGGGGCTCTCTAAGGGAGTGAAACTTTTATTAAAAGATTGAGCATAAAATTATTTATAACCATAAATCTTAAACTGCATGTTCCAATACAACAAAAGATCCAGACCTTCAGCAAAATTTCCCCAGCATCGGTCCATTTACAGGAAAGTAACCCAGCCCTCCTGTCTTGCTTTGGTGTGGATTGAGCCAGCCAGCAACTGAGCACATTTTCTTCCTTGAGTTGTAGTGACGGAACTCCAATTTTGAGTGGACTTTGTTCTGGGTGGTGTTTGTAAGGAAATTACTGTTGTGTGATGACTCCCCTTAGTGTACGTGGACAATATACAGCACTTAGACAAAGACCATTCTGGCACAGTGTTGGACAAAATGAAGGAAGGTGGAAGTGACCTTCTACCATGTACATGTATACATCAACCAAAGACTCATACATGTACCAGAATGTCTAAAACGTCGATTTATAAGTTAGTTAGTTAGTTAGTTAGTTAGTTAGTTAGTTAGTTAGTTAGTTAGTTAGTTTAGTTAGTTAGTTAGTTAGTTAGTTAGTGTAGGCACTGGAAGAAACCTGATTTGGAACCGTACACTACTGTACTGTACTTTTATGTACTCAAACGACTGTTGTGAACAAAATGAAAATCAAGTTATATTCTAGTATTTTTCAGTAATGAGTAAGCTCATGATGCTTTCTAAATGCAAGGCATGTGAAGAAATGACAGAAGGAGGCAGGAGAAGAAAACTAACAAATGAGGATCTGAATCCTCTCGAGAGTAAATCTGTGACCATCAATTAATAGTCACATCCTCACTTTGCCGTCACTGGAAGCAAGCTGGCAGATTCATTACGTGTATGACACTTAAAGTCGCTTCACCTTCACCCTGTGATGTAACCTGATAGTATCGCCCTTATAAGCCCTTCATAGAATAAAGTGCTACTTTATGCACTTATATGTAACCCCTTTCAGGACACGTGACAGCAGGTTATGTATTTATTAATTCATATACAGTACACATTGTTATTTACATTATTATGACGGGTTATCGCATATTACAAGTGCTTATAGCAGCCTGTTGTATTTCGCATATGTTCATAATATGTTAAAAATATTGCCCTGCACTGGGCTGGCAACCTGTTCAGGGTGGATGGATGTTAACAATATTAAAAAATGTTTATCTAATTCTCCCAACATTTGTATTGTAGCAGGTGCACACGTCTAATTCCCCAGTGCCCCATCCTCCCCCCTCATGGGCCTCACCCCCTCTGTTCTGTCATCTAAATGAGACGGCCCACCTAGTAAAAGAATTTTCTTTTACTAATGTCAATTTACTGCCTAGCAAGAGCGCTGTCTAATCTTTTCTTATTCATTAAACACATTTTCCATGGCATTCAGCGAGGATGGTGATTGGCTCCTTGCAGTGTGCAGCGAGGGGTATCATGGTTGTTTATTATTTATTTTGTTTATTTATTAACTCCAGTCCGACCCTTGTTCTTCTGTTCTGTTACTGTGTTCATCCAGTCACATTTTGTTGTCAATGTCTGCGCAGTCAAAAATTTAGAATTACAGCATCCAGTAATAGTAATTTGTGCACATGTGAAGTTTCTTTCTCTAATGGAAGCTCTGTTACATACAGAGGCCTTGTAGAATTTGGAAATATTGTTTTACAGCCATTTCGACTGTTAAAACGGCAGTTGTTTGTGATTATTTCCAGTATTGCGTTATTTGCTGTCAGACTGTGACCTGAGCAAACACTAGGCAACAGTGTAGAGGAAAAAAACAGGCCTTTACTAAAAGATAGCTAACATGTGTTGCTGCTCGTATGTCCACCCTAAAGAGCTTCCAAAACAAACAGAAATAAAAAAAGACGGAGGTACAGTTAGAGAAAGTTAGAGAATGTGGGCCATTATACATCTGAAGTTCAGTATTATCAATCAAATCAATTGATTTTGCTGTTGAAGATTTTCTAAATGCTGTACATCCACTAAGAGTAAGGATGAACTTGAAATTTTCAACCATCAAAGTAAATAATCAAACAGGCTGTGGCTTCCTCATCTTTTCTGTCCATCCTTTCATAAAATGATACTATACAGTACAGTACTGAATGTGCTTACAGTCCATACAAATTGCCACCCAAAAATAGGGTAGAAAGACATGAAAGTTGTATTTGGTTTTGTTGTAACCATACACGTGTGTTATAAGAATACATCTCCGCATCTGAAAAGGACATTCAGAAATATCACAGAGGAGGGTTTCGAGTGTTGTTTTTAAGGCACTTAAGACTTATCTTAGGATCAAGTGTGTTCAAATGCTTGGGGATTTTAGAAAACATTTCAGTTTGACTTCAGCTACTTACTGTACAACGCACCTTTAACAGCAAATGCTGACTGAAACATGGATGAATAGTGGAGGCTGTGCATGTGTATTAATCTAACTCACACTGCCTCTCTGTCACACATATACACACACACCCTCTCACCATATCGCTGCTCTGCATCAGTTCCAGTGGCAGTGACATGGATACCCAGCCGCCCATGACTATCAGTGAACAGGACAAACAAAATTAATTAAAGTACCATCATAACTGACACCTCACTGTCACCTGGCGCAAAGAGGAAGAAAAGCATCAGGAGATGATGAAATGTCAAATGGCCTGCATGTCGGCAAAACACTTAATCAAATATGTATGCATGCAATCATGCACGTGACTCAAAGAAGCTGTACATGCTTCATTACAATTCAGTACTTTAGGTTCTCTCACTGCACCTACTATAGGCCGGAAGCAGTTAGAATAATCTGATACTCTATTATAAAATTAGAGCTGGACAACACACACAAACACACACTCACGGGACTCACAATGCTCCCGTGGCACCAAATCATAATCCACAATGCTTCATTACTCATCCTTAATCCATCATGCGTTATTCCCAACACAGCCTTTGTCAGTCCACCACAGGCCCGTGTAGTGTAAGTATAATACTACATCATATTCTTGTCATTACTGTCAGTGAACACCCCCATGTCATAAATAGAGAGGAAACACAGGAGAAGATATGGAGGGAAAATGGAAGGCCAACGGAGACATAACAAGTAGCTGACTTTATATCTTTGCCAATACTAGTATGTCTGAGGACTGGGTGCAAGGAGCTGTGGGTAATTGTCGTGTTTTTCATTAGTGGTTAGATGAAGATCTGGAGATGAGGGAGGAAATGGCCTCATGGTCATCATTTTGTGTGTCCAGCTCTACAGTATATAGCTCTATATAGATATAGTTTGCAGATCACACCCCTGATCACCGTCCCCAGTTACTGCACAGGAACAAATTGTTCCCTCTTCCTCTTCCTACAGCATGCTCACTATATTCCACCATTACCTTTAAGGAACACTGAAAGAAACAAGCTGTTCTAAATCACGAGTGGAAAAATTGTTGCAGAATAAGAGTGAGACTGTTTGTGTGTGTGAGTGCGTGCGTGCGTGCGTGCGCGCGTGTGTGCTTGTGGAGAAAGGACAAAAATAAGACAGGAGATGAGGAAAGAAAATGAAAAGAAATATCTGCCAAAATTGTGATGAGACACTACAATTGCACAGGCTGGGATCTGGGATGAAAAGTGAAAATTAGAGCAGAGGGGAATTGAAAAGAGGCGCAGATAGGAAGGAGGAAGAAGAAGGAGGAGAAGTAGAGGGAGGAAGGGAGAAGATGAGGAGGGAACGACTGAAAAACAGAGAGATTCTACTTCCCAGCACATAGCAGGCACAACCCTATTGATCAAATTGATCAAAATCTGCACTTTTTCTTCATTAACTTTAGCAAAGAACAAGAATCTGACCTTCAAGGATTCAACGTGTTTACTGTCATATGGACAGTGAGAAAAAGTTTCATGTACAAGTAAATTCTACCCTGGCTGTTTGCAGTGAATCACAGAAGAAACAAACAGTAAAAACAAAGCTATTTCCACTATGTGTGACTCAATGTCCCAAACTACAGTCTAAGGTTAAACATGCTACTTTAAGAGATGATTCACACATCAGGGCTGGTTTTGATTGAAAACATGTCTTTATTAACGCAGATCTTCAGCACAAATTTGCAGCTGACAAATATAAATGTCGACTAATTGACTATCAATATGTCCAGCTACAGGAAGCAGTGCACCCCATCCCCTATTGTTTCTACCAATGATGTTGGAGTCCATTCTGATACTATCAAAAACATTCCTGCTGCTTCCTTTTGTCAAAAAGCTGTGAGCGTCATGGGTTAGCACAGCCCTGATTACATTACATTGTTATTGTTAACGTGTTGTGTATGTAAACATACAGAATACATTACTGATACACAGCATGTATGATATATGTATGAGTAAGCAAGAAATGAGCCACAGCAGAAAGACATCTAGCTGTTACTGTTCCAAGTGCCAAGTAGAAGAGTAGGTTTCTGGCCCAATTACAGCCGCCAGTCATTCATCCACTGATGTCACATTACTATAAATAGTGCAGTTACAAACAATTAGTTCTCCATTGTTCTTTCTTCTGGCTGTTTTTTGAGTCTTTTGTCTTTGCCTGTGTTCAGTGTGTGAGTGTGTGTGTGTGTGTGTGTGTGTGTGTGTGTGTGTGTGTGTGTGTGTGTGTGTGTGTGTGTGTGTGTGTGAAATGCTTGTTTTCAGCAGTGTGGGAAAGAATAAGGCAGCACACTGAAGAACACAAAAGTCTCTTATCAGCACTTTCCTCCTCTTTTTATATCCTTCTCTCCCTCTATCTCCACATCTCTCTGCAGTGTTAGCACAACAGTTTCAGAGGTTACCACTTAATTAAGGCTCACTGTTCATTTACGGCCCTGACAAAGAACACTGTCTCTCCTCTTTCCCCTTCCTCTGGCTCTCTCCACGCTAACCAAACTTGTAATTACAGCCCTGGACAGCACGTTCCACACTGACCCACTGTAAAATATGACCATCAATTTGGCCCTTATCCCTTCATCACCATTCTTCCTCCTCCAATGGGCCAGGAGATGCTGTTCATGCCCAGGCTCTTCCCACCCCCACTGGCCATTTTACCCCACCCCACCTCCTTTACTCACCTAACCCCTCTTAACTGCCATACTGCGGAGCGTCACGATGAGGAATCTTGCCAAGCACTATCTCCCTGTAATGAATTACTCTCACTTTTAACCCCAGACAGATATCCACTTGAACCTTCCTCAACAAATCACTGTTTTTTTTACCTTTCCCGTGCTTCACCCCCATTCCTATGTCCTGATGACCATCCCATCTTTAAGGCACATACACTAAATTAAAATATGAAGTCAGTCCATTTATAAGTTGCTGGTCCAAGCGTTTGTATGATGGCATGACTGAAAGGAGGTGGTGGTGGTTATCAGCGTGTTCTATTTAAGTTATTGGTAAGGATAAACTTGAAAGGTTCCACAATTAGCTGGCTGATAAATATGACACAGCTATGTAGTAGACATACACATCTACTAGATACTAGATGAAGCTGCATTATCAGTTTTAGGTCAGTACAACACTTGACACTGTCGAGTTGAGAGGTCAGGGGTACATTTCCACCAGTAAAGGACAGGGAGCCTCTAAGCCACATTCATACATATTTTATTTTTCTAACAAATGTATTTTTTAGACAATCATGTCTGGAAAAAGTTGTACTGAAGTAAAAAGACACAAACTGGAATAATGCTCTAGAGGAGCCAACTGACAGCACCGTGAGTATCAGCAGATCTAAGAAATACAGACCATGTATTGTACCGTAAAGAAGCCCCCAGTGTGAGTTTGGACTTTTGTTCTATTGTGAGCTCAGGTGTTTTCCGTACTAGTTGAATTTCAAGTTAAAAAGACTGAAGGTTTATACCTTCGCATAATGTGCAGCATGTCTTCCTATGTGGTGCATCGCCTGCAGGAGCTCCTGCTTGTTTTCAGAACAGCAAGTGGTGTCTGTGAGCAATACAACCAAGGTTTGCACACGTTAGAGAGAGATGGCTTAGAAACCAAATGGACTTCATATAACAAAACGTCCTGCTAAAGCTGGAATGGGACCTGTGTCGTCCACATGCTCAATACAGAGCCCCGCACCTGACCTGATCACAAAGCAAACACTCTGGTCCCATTCCCTCAACATTATACGTGGAAAACAGCCTTATTCAAACAGACTTGTTCAAATTTAGCTGCTTTATTATGTTGGACCACTCGTGTTTGTCTTTACATTTCTTATAAAGAGAGAAAGATCGATCCTGCCTTTCTAAACTTTACTCTGCATTTGAAATAAATCATAACACTGGGTGTAAACTCCTCACACATAACGTGTAATCCACGTGAGCACTGTAATCCACTGACCGTGTGTTGAATTACTGTGGTGTCGTAGTAGATGGACACTAGCGATGGTGTGAAGGTTTAGTCAGAGCTGACCAGAATCTATCAGAACCTCATGTTTTTAACGTAGCTGCTAATATTGTCTGAAGCTACTAAGAGTTATATTGTAACAACTCATGACAGGATGGATTTGTGTGAAATCAGTGTTCATGTAAGAACATATTAGCCTCGAAAGCCCTGGGTAATTTACCATGTAATAACAATGTCTTCATGAGCAAATACACTCTGGAAACACAAGTAAATGTGGGACGGTAATAAATACATAAAAGGAAATGCTATGCTATTTCTATCAAATGAAGTTCTTCATTGAGGTCTGAAGACATATATGAAGGCCATTTCTGCAGTAATACAGTTAATAAAATGATTATTGTAGCTAGTGAGTTATGTAGTGTGAGGAACTGCAGGACTCTATTTTATTCTTCTTTCCACAGCTGTTGGTGAAAGAATGTGGACAGTTAACTTGACCTAAAAGAGAACATTTTTCTTTTTTCTTTTCATTTTTCTGCACAATATCAAATAAACTTTACAGATATTGTGTTGCTAAAAATGTATGTGCTTTGATCCCAGGTTCAGTCATGCATCTCTATCTTGCTCGCTTGACTCACTCAACTTGAAAGCTCCATAAGTAAACACACTGCAGGTAAAACTCCTTTGTGTTGAGAATATTTTCCTTTGCTTAAAGATAATACTGTATTTGTGTTTAAAACTAATTCTCATCCACACTAAACAGCCCAACAGGACAAAGAACTGACCAGCACATAAATCGGACTAGGCTTGGACCTTTAACAGTGAGTTGCAGCTGTCCATGGGACATACTGTACAGCTCCATATGCCCTAGCCAGTGGGGGAATAGTAGTCCTTCCAGACCGGTTTATTTAATCACTGAGGCCACCCAAATCCTGTAGAGGTCATCCTACCTCCACAGGGCAGGGTGCAGAGCCCAGAATTCTGTGCCAATAGTTACAATAAATTCCAGCTCTCCATCTTAACTTCCAAGAGGTCAAAAGGACAAGAGAAACAGGACAACTGCACTGGAGATCTGCACAGTGAGAATACCTTTTACAAACCATTTCAGTTCCCATGAAAATCTTAGTGATTCACTAAAGAATCTACATAGACAATGATCTATTATTAATATTGTTCATTTCTGCAGCGTGGTTCCCTACTCCAACATCCATATGCTTCTCACAGCATAATCTAAACCCAAAGGACAGAAGATTTATTTATTTAGGTCTTATGTACCACATGCTCATTCACTGCACACATACCTTCACACACCTTCACATCCAATCAACTATGAGACAGGATCAACCACTTTAAGTTAGTATCCCATTGAACCTATATCTACTGTAAATCACAGCTATTAATAATAAAAATAAATAACAATAACAGTTTAGCCTTGGAAGATGCTGCATTGCTCTCGTTGTTGGATATGTGTATTTTCGATGACTGTAGCCTGTCTATAAAACAGCTGAGACATGAAATTGGCTTTGAGCGTTGCCAGCAGGTATTTAAAACTGTAGCAATGGTGCTTATACTTAAATTCAGCCATAAACGTGTCTTATCCTTAACCAGAACCTTATTCTGCAGAAGTGAGCCAATTTGACTACTTCACATGTTCAGCGCTGGCTCTCCAGACCTTCAGAAACTGGTTACAGTAGTGTCTTCAGCTACTCAGATGGCCGGAAAGCCGCATCACTATCATCTTGCTTGGCGAGTGTAATAGACATACTAATCTCCCAGTAATGGCAGCAGTACTGGGGACATGTCACCAAGGGACTATGGGCCCATAGTGCACCAAAATCAATATCTTACACCCCTCGGGGGACCCTGCTACCCAAGAGGATGTCAATACTGTCAATTAGGTATTAAAGAACATTTCATCAATATATGTGACAGCAAGAAAGAAAGGAAAAGACAGAGAGGGAGTGTGCTGGGGTCATGGAGGGCATCTTTGGATGTCCAGGGTGGCTTGAGTATATTAAACCCCCCTAGGGAGGTTCCAAGGTGACGTGCAATCCCTCCTGACTATCGACAGGCACCATGACAAACAGTCTTTTTCATGCAGTGTGTGATGCTGGGTTTAAATAGATTGAGAAGACAAAAATTGGAGGTTTTATTGGTTTGTTTGAATTCTCTACAATTCGTGACGTGCACTTATATATTTAGCAGGTGCTTGTGTGTGTGTGTGTGTGTGTGTGTGTGTGTGTGTGTGTTCGTTTACAGTCAGCATATTCAGATGGCATTTTGTGTATTTACATGTGTATTATTTGTAGATTAGCAAGCAGACACCTAAGCAACTTTGTTTTGCATGAATGATTACTGTACATTCCTTCTACTGTAACTACTGTACTGTTTTTCTAATGATTCAGATTAAAGTTGTAAAGGTAAATTTGCTGAATTGTGGTAATCTTACATAAATCTTATAGCGGCAGGGCCCTTTCATTTTATTAATAATGCCTTTGAGTAGATGTAAACTCCACATTTGCCTTTACAGTTTCCCCTCCAAACACCACTAATACATCACTACTTCATCAGTAGAGCTACCAAAGCCTGTATTTGGCATGTCTGTAACATTAGTTGTGTTGACTGATTTTAGTTGTTCTTGAGAACACGGCGTGGAACCCACTACAACTGGATCGCACAACACCTAAGTTAGAAAAAAAGAGGAACTATGAAAATGATGACCAATCCAGAGAACTTTGCTTCAGCTCTTATAACCTAAACTGGGAAAATCACTGGACCCTTGGGGAGAAATTATACTTATCTTATGATGACTACAAAATAACTAAATAAGAAAATATTTAGCTTTTTAGGAGTCATGAGAACTTGTGTTAAAGAGAAAAATGCAGTTTTTACTTTATTCTGTTTTATCTTTGGGGGCTAATCGTGCTAAATGTCCAACTTTCGCAAAGAGTAAAATGTGCCTCAGTAGCTGCTAGTACAGTATATAGTTGCATGACCACTTACTACTATAATGTACTGTGGAATGCTTTGCCACTGTCACTGCACATGGCTGAATCTGTTAATGGTTTTAAAAAGCAGCTGAAGACACACTTATTACACACTTATTTAGACAGGCTTTTACTTGATAGAGCTTTTAGGTTTTAACTATTTTATGATTTTGAATTTTGTACAAAAAACCTTAACCTCTAAACCTCTCAGCTTAGTCAATGCCACAAACCATCTATACCTACCTCTTCCATACTCCAGGCTCCAATCCCCACCATCACCCATCAACCCGTACCTCAAACCAGCCAGCCTCCTACCTCCAGATTGTGTCCCCTCCACTTCTCTCCTCATTGTGCCATGTACGTGATTATTAAGGCTTTAGCTGAACTTCTCTATACGCTGTGTTCTTGTGCTTTTAACTCTTGTTCTGCTTCTTTCTAGTTACACGTCATCATCGCCGTTTGAAGATCTTTGGATTCTTTGTTTTGAGTTAACTGCCACCAATAAATCATTTGTAAACCGAGTCGGTTCTGTCTGTCCATTATTTAGGGTCCATTCACCCATTTAGCATATTGACAGATACAGGTGTATGGGGTGCCAAATGTAAAAGTAGCACCTATAACTAGTTTTCTCACATTTAACTAAATGACACAACATGTTTTCTCACATTTAGTTAAATGTGCAAAAGTCTAAATGTAAATGTTAAATATAAATGTAAATGTTAAATATAAATGTAAATGTTAAATCTAAATGTTAAATGTTAAATATAAATGTTAAATGTTAAATGTTAAATGTTAAATGTAAATGTTAAATGTAAATGTTAAATGTTAAATGTTAAATGTAAATGTTAAATGTAAATGTTAAATGTTTGCCGAGTGTAAAACTGAATATTCATGAATGGGCAAGTAGACTCCATCCCTACCCTCAAACAGCGCTGGTCTAAGATCAGTGACTACTTGCCCATTCATGAATATTCAGTTTTACACTCGACATTTAACATTTAGCATTTAACATTTACATTTAACATTTAACATTTAACATTTACATTTAACATTTAACATTTAACATTCACATTTAACATTTAACATTTAACATTTAACATTTAACATTTACATTTAACATTTACATTTAACATTTCACATTTACATTTAACATTTACATTTAACATTTCACATTTACATTTAACATTTAACATTTACATTTAGACTTTTGCACATTTAACTAAATGTGAGAAAACATGTTGTGTCATTTAGTTAAATGTGAGAAAACTAGTTATAGGTGCTCCTTTTACATTTGGCACCCCATACAGGTGAGGGTAGAGGTGCCTGTGAGAGCTAGCTGAGGTGGATCAAAGCTTCTATCATGTTATCATGGTTCAAGGATTAGTGGCATAAAATAGGTAAGCAGTTTTAATCTCCATTAAACATTATTCTTCACTGTGGTTTTGCTGGACTAGACATGTGCAGTATACTGTAAACCACTAGTGCTCCTGGTGTTATGATAAGAATGTATGTATTAAAAAAACATGCATTTGAACTTGAGCTGAGGATTTCTGCAAGAGCAACTGGCAGATCTCCAGTTTCCACTTAGACTGTGCTGTTGATGCAGCAGAAAAGAAAAGCTCACTGTTCATTCCAAGTCTTGCATCAGGAGTTTGCTTGTTCTCAGGATGTGCACTGTTCTCACTGTGCCCGTTGCCTCTGTGCCCTGCTGTCCTCCCACCCAACTGCCACCATCTGTTCTCTGGAAGAACCCTGCTAGCCCCATGCAGTGCAGACCCAGAGTGCTGACACCCTCACACCACACACGTACAAGAGGAAGGATATATGTTTGTGCTATACACAATGGATTACATTCAGGCCATTAATAAATGAATCAAAACTGGATCAAAATATCAGTTTTCAGGAATGAAGAAGTACAGGTAGTTGTCATGGATCCAGCGCATTGATCATGTTTTAGGTTCAGTTTTTGGTATTTCCTGTTTTGTTTCCTGTCGGCCTTCTTGTTTTACTTACCTAGTCATTTGATGTCCAGCTGTGTTCAATTAGTTATCACTTAAGTTATTTAAGCTCCAGTACTCACATGTTCCGTTTGCCAGATTGTTTGACCACGTACCTGTGTTGACTATCCAGCGTTACACTATTCCAGTAAGTCCATGTCTTGACCATAGCCTGTTGTTCACCGTGTCTCTGCTTCATCCCTGTCCGCTCCACCCGCTTCGGATGTTGTCTGCACCTCTGCCTGGATTATTGGATTACTGGTTTTTGATCATCGCCTGTCTGACCTTAAGCTTGCTTGATGTTTTTGCATCTACCGTAATTAAAGAACATTTTATTTAAGTCCTTTCTCCAACTGTACGTTTCGGTCTTTTGTTCCTGCCTCTCTGACAGTTAATGAAAGTAGGTACTCACCTCGGCCACTCCCATCATACTTCCTGGGTTCCTTGATAATCATCTTTTAATCATCCAGTCTCTGTTTGGCATTATTTTTACCTAGTTGTAATCTTGTATTTTTTTTCTCTTTTAGGATAGCATCTTTTTATGACAACGATGATGCACTTAACAGTAGCACCTGTGTGTCAGTGTGTGGTTAATAGTTATATTCAAATTAGATTCTTTACCCAAAATGACCTGAGGCGAGGTCCTACTACCCTGCTAGTAATGCTGTCAGTAAGCACATGGCTACCTACCACTACCAAGTGGCCAAAGAGAGGTGAAACTGTTGAACCTGCTTTTGTCTTGTTTTTATAGTGTGTTTAACGCAGCCTCTAGCAGCAGCAGCAGCTCCAGAATACCACTAAGGCCACTCAACTAATTTTCTTTTCTCAGTTTTCAACCATGACCTTTGATCTTTAAGGTCAGAATTAAAACCCTTTCTCCTGTCTCAATCAGTCAGGCTTTCTATCTGAAAAAGAGCAGAGCAGCTTTGTATCCACCATCACCTCTCATCTTTCACCCCTTTTGTTTTAACCTCTTTAGCTATCACTTTTGAAGCTGGTGTGAGTGTGGTTTATGGCCCTGGTGAGTTATGGGTAATGGTGGGAGAAGGAGGAGGTGGCAATACAAATCTCTAACTCTCACCTAAAGCTGTCAGTGGTGCCCCAGGGGCCATCAGGCCTCAACCAACACGGTCACCTTGGATTGGTTGACGCGTGAGACGGAGACATGCTCGCATTTGTGGGACGAGGCAGAGTCTGAGCAGATTTACTTATGCTGGTATGAGCTCCACCTTTACACACAGACAGCTGAGCAAACACAGAGGCTCTCACGTTACGTTCTTTAGCTCGTACACAGCTATACGCTTCAGCTCCATGTCAAAAAACTTGAATATTATTCTAGAAGAGCGAAAGGAGAGCAGCGTGTGCTTACGAGGATTACTGCACAGACTCTCACTACCTACACATCCAGACCTGGGACGTCTGAGTTGAGCTGTCGCTCTGATAACTAGCTCAAGATTGATAGGATACATTTGCTAACAAATAATGCTCCGTTTTCTCTTATTCGTCCGGGTTCAGGCTGGAAAGCATGCTGACACCGCTTCTACCATGCCATCGCCCCCATCACCCTGCTGTGGTGCCAGGTGAGGTGTTGGTCAACAGGACAGAGCCAGGTAACTTACTGTATGTGGGTGGGAGGGGGGGTGGGCAGTGCAGTTTCCTGATGGACCTCGCTGTCTATAATCACCCTGCACCATCCACTTGCTCTACTGCTTAGTGGCAACTGAGTGAGGAGTGCACAGTAAGAGTCTGTTTAAACGTGTGACACTGGAGGAGGAGTTACACAAACCTTGTCCATAGGCACAGCTGCATTCATTGGTCAGTCAGTCATCAAATGCAAGATGTTAGGGCTTGTTTATACAGAATCTAACACAAACCACACACGTCTGTGAGTCACTGTTGCTGTTGATGCTGTCAGTCACAGAGATTCAGATCCAGAGTCAAAATCCAATAAATTATATGCGAAGCGCTAACATTACCACAGCACAGTGCGGGCACACTGTACATACAGTAGCAGCTGGTGGATAACCTTAATATGTCTTTACTTTGCATTTTGATGTTGAATATTTCAATTTCATTATATATGAATATTGGAAAAGGCATCATACCAGCGTTCTAAAGGGAACACTGAGCAATCGACCCAGAGTGATACGGCTATCCAACATATTGTAACACTCCAGAAAGTGCGGATTGATTGCTCGTAAGGCCTGAATGGAACTGTGTAATTTTCTCCACCTTTTCAGTTCAGACAGTCATTGTTTGCTATGTGTATTGCTGTATAATTGGAGCATTGTAGACAATGTTGTGGGGTAAACATGTTCTAAGTAGATGGATTTCTACGGTTTGTTGTATTAATTACATTTTAAAAATTTAAAGTTCAGAGTAGGTACATGAGCTTCATGTCACAGAAAGGAAACTCTAAGTTATTCTGGAACAAATTTACAGAGACACAACAACACTGAAATAAAAAAAAGGCTGTTTCTTCTGTATTTTTATCTGAAAGGATCAGGACTAGTTCAGTGAACTGGCAGTTGTCTGTAACCCAAATGGAAATGAGCTTCCTGCATTATACATCAATCTATAGCTGTCAGAAGAGACATAATTCATATTTTACATACAGCATGCATAACTTCTGATCGTAGTGTGTGACAATTTACAGTAAGTCTTTGTGGGAGGATCTCCTTGCTCCCAGAACAGGGGGTGTGACACTGTTTTGGAAAGGTTGTTTCATTGGCTATGACAGCCTGTGGTGTGATTTATGATTCACATGCCTTTATTGGCTATGTCAATGATCAACACTTAAATTGTCCTATCAACAGTGACTAGTGCAGTAATAGTTATGAGCAGAATCCAGGCAGGGTTCACCATCTCAGGTTTTGCGTGTCTTCCCATGTTACATCTGGGCTGTGGAGGTTAGCTACAACCTCCAGGTACAGTATGTAATTAGTTGCACCACGGGAAGGTTATAGGAGCATATTGTTTCAACATAAATGCTTCATTACATTACAGGGAACATCTGAATTAAATTTTATCAGCCAACAAGCTGTGTTCCTTTAACAGCTAGATATGTGATATATATGTGCACGTTTCAGTCACTATAGAAACATTTACAGTCTGAAATGTCCAATAACTCTGTTCAGCACGGACACATTTCGATTCCTCCTCATTTCTTACACTTTTTGACAAACCATCAGACATGCTGGTGGTTCACAGCAGCGCAATACTGATGTGTCATCTAATTTCACATCACACTGTGCTACTACAGAAAAGAAAGAAGATCAAATAGAGTGCTACAATCAGACAGTATGGAAGGTAGAGAGAAAGAATGGAAAGTGAGGAGGGGAGGGGTGTGGAGGGAAAGAAATCTCTGTCTCAGCAAAAGTTTTCATTAAAATTTTGAGACAAATGATCTCTGTGTCCTTCTCCTGTAGCTGCCTGGGGCGTCATGCTATTTCTATGCAAATAACAACCTCACGCCTTTGCTCCTATTATTTCTGCTGGAGCTGCTGCAACATGACCCAAGAGAGGTGGGGAGGGAGGAGGGCTGGCAGAAGAAGGGGGAGGAGGGAGGAGGGAGGAGGGAGAATGAGAAAGGGGTGATATGGAGTGAGAAAGAAAAATAAGGAAAATGCAGTGAAGGAGGGAAGAGGAGAGAAAGAATGGCGGGGAGGGGGGAGGACGGCAGGGTGTGTGTGCGTGCGTGCCTGCGTGCGTGTGTGTGTGCACGTGCGTGCGTGTGTGCTTTGGACTCACTGAGGTGTGAAAATATATAACACCAGGAGAGAGCGAGGGGGAGCGCTGGAGAGATAGAAGGCTAAGAACAACACAAAGACACAGCCATAATTTGTTTGGAGGCTGCCTTTCTTGTAATATATGACACCCTCAGCACGGGTGCTTCCTCAATGTGCACTATTGTTTAACTGTATAGCACTTACAACACAATCAGGAATGGTCCATCTCTTTCACACATACTTCCGAATTTACAAAACAACAAAGTTGTGAGCAAAGGTATAAAGTGTAAATTTTACAATACATGTTTACTGATAAGACACTGGGTAGCACTGTTGCCACACAGCGAGAAGGGTTCGATTCCTGGGGCGGCCCGGGTGCCTTTCTGTGCGCAGTTTGCATGTTCTCCCCCGTGTTTGCATTGTTCTCTGGCTTCCTCTCACGGTCCAAAAACATGCATTAGGTTGATTGGTCACTCTGAATTGCCCGTAGGTGTGAGTTTGTGTGTAAATGCCTGTCTGTGTGTTGCCCTGCGATGGACTGGCGACCTGTCCAGGGTGTACCCTGCCTCTCGATGGATGGATGGATGCTTACTGATTTGACTAATTATTTATCCACTGTTAGGTGACAATGAAATATTAAGTGCTCATGGGGTGCTTGGGTGAAACTAATCTTTTCTTAGTCATACAGAGGTTACACAAGCACAAACCTCTCCTACACACAAAATTGTAATTATGCCTGAGCCCGGGCGAAGGCCGGCAACAGCTGTCCCCAGCAGCGACTGAGCTTTAACTGCAGGACTTTCCCAGGATACAAACGTTGGACAGGTGCAGTACGTTTGAGTTTAATTTAACATTGAATTCTTGTGCCTAACCCTCAACCAAGCTTAAAGTGTCCATCTGTTGAATGTACAAAGTGTATTATCCCATGGTGCAACCTGGCAACTTGATAAGCCACAGGCATCTGCTGGATGAGCCTGTGCCCATCACGCAGCAGCACATGAGGATGTTTTACTGGCTGTTTATTTCCTGTAGTTATTCATGTCAAGTAGAAGGATTCTGTGATTAGAGCAACTACTTTTAACCTTCTGCATCGTTTCATAACCTATTTGCTTCCACTCAGTTCCCCATTTAATCATTTTGTTTACCACTTTGCCTATTCCTCTTCAATTCTTACATTTGTGTAATGCAACACCTTAATGTAATGTTTATTTTTGACCAAATAAACAATAATAAATAAATAAAAACACAGTTTTCCATGAAAGCACTGCAATTTTTTTAGTGCACTGATCAGCACTCCATGGAGATTATAAGATACTGTATAACGAATGTATCAGAACTTGGACTAACTTACTGAACCTGCTCTATATGTGGAAGAATCAGAGAAAGGAAAATTAGTGGTGATAAAATTGTGCTACATTTTATAAACGTGACTAAAATGAAAATTGAAACCAACTGATATGAGCTGCACTCTGTCTGCTCAGGTTGCACATGGACTGAGGTAATAAGATGGAGTTGGAGTGGTTGTTTGGGGCATTTGGACAAATTTAGAGCTAGGTATTTCTGTGTAGAAAATAAAAAGCTGCTTATCAGTGTAAACAGTAGAGACTGACAGTTGGCTGCATCTGTGCAGTTTCTCTACAGTACAGTATGTTCAAGGGCTTCACTGTATTTAGCTGATTATAGCCTTTGGCCAACTCTGACCTGCTGCAGAGAATCACTGCTGCTGCTTCACCGAGGGACTCTGACGATAAGCATTGCCTCGTGTTTGCTACAAATGCTGTAACAGAAAATATGGAATTATAAATGCAAGCTCCATTCATGTTGAAATAATCCATAATTGGCCATTTTTACATGAAAGGAGGGCAGAAGGACGGCAGATTAGCACAGGACTGAATCACTTACTCAATTATTTCCCCTTTTTTCATATTTTGGAGCAAATGCTTTCTTGTTCAAACTGTTGAACAATACCATATGTTGCAGCCTCACCACTATGTAACCAAACGTACAGCTTCTATGTATCCTTCAGATGAGAAGCCAAAAGAAACTATATTTACAGCCACATGCTTCAAAACAAAAAGGCTGTAAACTCTGACGATGGAAGTTATGGACAGGGTGCAGGGCTGCATTCATGTAACAGGAATATTTGATGTGACATACTTTGTACCTCTTACACTTTACTCTTGAGGCTATCATTTCTAAATGTTACTGTAACATTAGAGCTCTTTATTAAGAGCTGCTATAGATTCACACAGTCGATGCCTCCTCACTAAGGCCTTGGTTTTCCATGTCTCTATTGCATGGCATGTCCTCTGCATCTATCGAAGCTGTCAGACTGCCTGTGTTTCATTTGCTACCTGATGTCTTTTGTTTTTTTCTTTCTTTTAATAGTCCCTTATGCCAAGTGGCAGACGTAGCCTTTTCGTTCATCCTGACGCTGAGAGGAAGAAGGCTTTTTCATTAAAACAAATATGATCAGTGGGATTGAATGTGTTGTGTAAAGTCTTTGCTATGATTTTGCAAATTGCGTTGAATAATATTTCTCAAGGTGGGGTCTTAGCTTCCCTAGGCTTACACACTTATAAGATCTTGATGGAGTTTGTATGGTCCATGTACAGTATCACTTCATGCTATCAGCAGTGACATTGAAATGCAAAAGCAGTGAGAACGAGAACGGCAATGGGTGTAAGGAGAGAAAAGACGTCAGTGGCCCTGGGCTGTGTGTGTGTGTGTGTGTGTGTGTGTGTGTGTGTGTGTGTGTGTGTGTGTGTGTGTGGGTGTGTGGGTGTGTACATGTACATGTACCTGTACAGATGGCACCCTGCTGTCAAGCTCACCTGCTGCCTTGCAGGGGGTAACCAGTTAGCAGTGTTAGCAACACTGCTAACTGGTGCTAGTGAACTGTGAAGCACTGCAGTCACAACATCAAGCTGACGTGATGCTAATTACTGAGCTGCCATATGGTGCTAACTGACCTGATTACACCCAAAAACTCAGCAGCGTGTGATTGTGGAGTGCTGTGGTGAAAAAGGAAGGAGCTGCATTGCCACAGACTCGTGGCTTTTTATGTGTACAGTATTTAATACATTTGTGGACACATGTGAGTTCTCCTCCAGTGGACCTGTGTCGTTTCAGAGAGCATTACATGGGCTCAGTACAGCCTCCAAGCGTCAGGCCTGATTCCTAATCATTGCTCCTTGACATCCCACAACTGTTTCATCATTGTGAACATCCACTTGCAAAGTGATATATGCTTTGTGCTCTAGTGTCCAAGTGAAAACAATACGCTCACACACCTCCAGCCACAGTAGCTGAGTTGGAAGGTGTCCTGATTAAAACATATTAATTCCTCAGTAGCATTGCTCAGAGTACAGACTTTACTCAAAGGTGCATCTAAATACTGTCAGACAGAGCTTGTTCCCAGCTCATTTGGCTAAAACAGTCACCTTTAAAGAACAATGCAGTGTCAGCAGCAGTTGGATTTATTGGCGCGGGGGCTGGGCACGTGCGCCACGCGCCACGTTTACACCGATGCAACGCCGTCCGTCATCTCAGGCCCACGCTCTGCAGCGTCTACGGTTTATATGCAGACATAACTCCACATCCACTCTGTGGCACATTTGTTTAGGAACCGGCAGCGTGGAAGTACTTTAGCTAAAAGCGGTCTGGTGCAGGTGATAATTCCAGTTTCACCTTAAGGCCACTATTATGCCAATTGTAGCATTTTACTGTTCAAACCAGTCTTAACTTTCCCTAGACAATAACGTTCACGGTTGACAGATAGTAAGACTTGTCACATCCAGCAGGATAGTTATCAGCTTGCTTGTAAAGTAATTAATGCTTTGCATAATTACACCCACTTTTTATGTCATCACCTCATTAAATGGCCATTATTAAATTGTCATGAAGACCACAGATGATATCGTTTGTTCTCTAGGCTATTATCACATCCCCGGTGCTGTTGGAGGTTTGGTTCACCCTCAGATGTTTTTGGACCTCTTTACTACTGGACACAGACTTTGTTGCTTTTTCTGCTACGTCACCAACTGTGACTTTCACCCTTTTTTACAATTAGCAGAGCTGCTAGAGGCCACATCAACATTACTGTATTAAGGATATGTACCTTTTAGTTCATTGTTTGTGCAGTTTCTTTCTTTTGAAGCATTATTGCTTCATGGTGGTATCAAGTGACCACTGCCATTTAATGGACTGACAGTAATCACAGGTTGCTGGAGTGGCCACACTTTGCTTTTCATAACTTTACAACTGTTCCTTTATTATTTTGTTCCACATTAACATTTTGGTGCTCAGAAATTTTTAGAATTTTCTGAACAAATTGTCTGATTTTCTGATCATTAATGTTTCATCAAGCATGACAGATTGATTACATGAGAACACACCAGGTCCACAACTGAAGAAGTCATTTTAATCCTCTTTCCACACAGTGATAAACAGACATGTACTGTACGCATAGACCCACACACACCACCGACAACACACAGTCACAGACAGACAGTGTGCAGCTTCTCTGCATTAAAAATATAGCCAATATACAAAGTAAAGGCAGGACTATAAAGGGAGCTGACGTGCACACACACACACACACACACACACACAACCTTTCTCCTTCCTCCTTCTCAATCCATCTGCTTCACGTTTGCATTTCATGCCTGCCGGCATTTTTTTGAAGTGGCAATACTTTGATGCAGACTGAGGGATACATTATCATTATTTCAATTTCCATGCTGAAGTGTTTGTGTGTGTGTGTGTGTGTGTGTGTGTGTGTGTGTGTGTGTGTGTGTGTGTGTGTGTGTGTGTGTGTGTGTGTGTGTGTGTGTGTGTGTGTAAAAAAGAGGAAGAGTGAGCAAGAGAGAGAGAGAGGGGCACAAATAGGAGGACAGAGGACAGAGCGCCATCGCCACTATGCTTTGTGGCGATGCTGTCTTTATAGTCCCGTGCTTGTGTGAAAGTAAGGCATTGTGGGAGAAAAAGGCACAAAACAAAAACAGTCAAGGGAGGGGTTAGAACAGATGACAGAGAGGAGGACCAGCATGCAGATGGAAGGAAACCACAGAGAATGGAAGAGCAGGCCAGAGATAGCAGAGCAGAGTGGGTTTAGGAAAGATAAAGGCACTAGCAGAGTGCACTGCATTTTGACATGGTCGTCGAGACATAAGCCTCTCCTGCAGCTACAGTATATGCTTTGTGCTGGGCTCCTCCACTTGTATCACTCCTTCCATTTCACACTCTCCTTTCTTACATTTTAAACTTTCTTCATTCCCTCCTCTCTCTGTGTGTCTGGCCTATACAATAATTCAAGCTAGAGCTGCTGCAGCAACGTCTTCGTCTGACTCGGACTGCTTATTCTTCAAGCTTGGCTACTGTACTTATAGTGTTCTGTCAAATCACATGGACTGGCTCAAGATGGTGAGCTGAAATACGAAAAACAAATAATAGAAACGTTTTTTATGAAGGTAAAAAATGTTAGGATGTCTGTGTTACTGGTGACAAACTAGCAGTCACAGTCTTTATTTACAGCCTGTGTGTATTTCTGATCAGTGAAAACTATTTAGTTCAAAAGAAAACTTCACCGATTTTCAATGGGGGTTGACCAAAACGATCTCGGGTAGTATTTCAGAATGAAGGGACACACAGATTGCTCCATATATTCTATGAAATTATCATTTATCCCTATGGGCACTAGTTGTAGTCTGTGAGCCCAAGGTAAAAAGGCTTTGCAGAAGAATAAATGATAATTTCTCTGCAAAAAGTTTCCCCTTTTAATATCTGGAAGACAAACAAAGTAAATAACTTTACGTTGCAATCTAATGCAAAATGGACAGATGATGACACGGGTTCATCCTGCAGAGATGCTTGTCCCAACCCTGCCGTACTGTGATGAGAGAAGTCCCAGACAGAGGACAACGTGGAGGTACAGGAGTTACCTTGAAGATGCTTGAGTCCACCATCAGCTGCAGTTCATCTGAGGCCACTGGGTGAACATGCTTTAATGCAAGTCAGGTGGAGGCAGGGAGGAAATGTTTCCTATAGTGGCTTTATTTCAGCATAAGCATACGCTCATGACCTTGTGATCACCGCTAGCGTTAATTCTCATAGAAGTAAAAAGAATCATGATTAACTCAGTAACATTATGTTTACTGAAGAAATGCTGGTTTTGATTGTGAGGGTGTGATAGTAAAACAGACTGAATGGCATATACTATAAGAGGCCAGAGTGTGTAAATGATTCCATGTCCAGTTCTCCATTCAATAAATGGCCTTTAAGCACAACACTTAAATGATTTCATGTCCAAATTGATTACTTCTGTTAGGTGTTATTTTAAAGATCATGAAAGCAGATACATGAATATGCATTCCTCAGCCAACTAGTGGTGGCACAGCTGAGGATCTGTCTCTGTACTGGAGGTGATGTGCTAACAGACGGATCAAATGAAACCATAAAAATAAGAAAGCATAGTCGTGACTATAACAGAGTACTTATATTTGAAGCTGTTGCATACAGTACAAAAAGTGAATAGAAAAAAGGGGAGTTCTCACAATGTTTCAACATATTTTATATATGAGATTTACTTTATTCTCCTTTATTTTAATATGAGCTCTGTCATTCCTAACATAGTGACACAAGCCACGCACAACAAGGAGGCATCGTTGCTTTGGCATTAAATGAAAGCATTAAATGTCGACCACATTAAGCAAATTAACACATTACATGAAATGAGAAAAACAGCGACAACGACAGTGTGTTCTGACTGCGAGGTGAGTTTGCTGCACAACACGTGTACAGTAGAATAGTGTGAGAAAAGTGAAGCAGATGATGCTGTAAATGTTCTAGTCTTTCTGTGCTTTACTGTCAAATTATTACAAAACAGAACTGACTGCATCCCAAACAAAATGACTCCTAAAACACTGTGTTTATTCCACTTGATCAACAGTACGGACACCACAAATAACAGATTTCTTTCTCTAGGTTTGCATCTACTGTCTGGTTGTGTGTAATCACAATAATGTTTAATGTCTTCATAAAGCTGTTTAGTATAGTAATAAATTATTTAATATTCACTTTTTTGTCCTTAACACACACACACACACACACACACACACACACACACACACACACACACACATGCACATGTTGTTTCCTGCCACAGTGTGAAAACAGCACAAGATGACTTCTGAAGAAAAAGAGGGACACCCATAGGTGCTGCTGAGGTACTACAAACGAGTCCGATTCCTCAGGACAGAGACACGGGCACCGACCACATCAGGCAAATTATTTCACCTGATCTTCTATGCTCAAAAATACAAATGCACTCAATCAACTAACAAATCCAGACACACAGGTGGTTATTGTTTCGCTAATACCAACTAGCAAAGCAGTTAATGAAAGTGTTGAAGTTTAAGTCTGGCCTTTATTTAGACTTTTGCTGAGCCAGTATCTGCATTTGTCTTGGTCAGTAACTCAAACAGACTCACACACACCTACAGAGACACAGACATGCAGCTTTGACAGAATAACAGGGTGGCACTGAATGAGCACGATAGGTCCCTTTGTGTTCGTCTGCCCCTCTATATCAAACCATGTCAAATATGCCCTTAGTGGAGTCAAAGGACCTGTCTGTCCATATGTTTGAGCGTGATAGCATACAATGCAGAGGATCAGCTTCCCTTGTTCTTTCTCGCTGTCCTGCTCTCTGACACACACACACACACACACACACACACACACACACACACACACACACACGCACACACACACACACACACACACACACACACACACACCTCGAAGGTAAACCCTTTGTCCGTCATTGCCAAGCCAAAATGGTACTATTATAATACAAGCTTGCCTCGCCTGAGTTCCCACTACATTATAAGTGTTAATTAATCCGAGCCAAGCACAATGCATTTACAAATGGCTTCTGTGTGTAATGCAGACTGCCGAGTACAAGTAGATGCAGAATGAAATTCAGTTTTCTGGTTCATCTTTTCTTTTCCTTGGCTGTCGAGAACGATTCAGCGATAATGCTGCTTTGTGTTGATGATGTTTAACTATTTGTCTGGGAAGAAGAAGTCCTAGTTGTTGTTTGAATGCTAAGTGCTGGTACAGCCCTCATCAGCATTTGGGATATGATGTATGTATCATTAGCAGTTTGCAGTTGTTTCTGAGTTGCAGGAACAATGGAGAAGCTACAGTACAGTAGCTTATGAATTAGTAAGTCATTAATTTGAAATACAAATCTGTTTTCACAACATGTTGTGCTCATTTAAGACCACTGTTGTGCAACAGCTCTAATACAGCATAATAAAACACAAACAAGGCTGGCAATGTTTATTTCACCTTTTATTTGATATGAGAATAGATCAATTATAAGATCAATCACATAATTAAAACTAATGATGACTAATGATGAAGGGATTTACTTTTTTTTAACTTGCTCTGACTTTAACAGCGTGGTTGCTAATTGCTGTTGTTGAATGGTCTCACATGGATGCTCTCAGAACGATCATACTTGTTTGCTCCTAATCTGCCATTGTGGTACAATGATAATGTGATTAATGGATTCAAACTCTTAGCAGTTTAGCAGCAAATTTTACCTTTTGGATTAAATGTGACAATTATCTTTTTGGAGCTTTCATATTGTGAAACAAACTGCTCACAAAGAAAAAACTCATGTCCAGCCTACAGTACCTGAGGACTCTTGCTGTTTGTGGCTTCTGTATGGTTCTCAAGTGTTACTGTATGTACCTGTTTGCGCCACTTCCCCCGACCTCCAGCTCAGCTTTGCACCCACAGTTTGTACATATGTTAGTCAGCGTTTTCAGTTGTTAGTTTCTGCTCTGCAGTGATTTAGTCTTTTGATTACTTGTAATTCAAATGTTGCTTCTTTGTGCAGCTCTTTATTTTTTCTAGTTTCCCTAAATTTTAAATTTTTAAATTGTTGTGATTTTTCGTTCTGTAATTATTAAATCCTTGAAAACCAACTGGACATCTCTCCTGATTAATCTTGCTCCCGGATTCAGCCTGTTGCAGCAGCTGTCATTTCTGTGACACAAAGATAATAATTAATGTCTATTGTTGTAATAAAAAACAGGTAGAGGAGTTTGTTTTAGTACAAAGCCAAATGGATATGCTACACAGATGTGTCTTTAGCAGATGCCTTACTGTACGAAATACAGATAATTGTAATAATTATATTATTACATTATAATATCCCATCCATCCATTTTGTACTACTTGGTCCCTTTTGTGGTCACAGGGACGGGGGCGGGGGGTGGACACCATGTCGCCAGTCCACTGCAGGGCACATTATAATATTATTATTATTTAACTATTTTTTTCTGTTAGAGGTGTAATACCAAACACAGGTGCAGACAAACCTCAGCCTGCTTAAAGGTTTTATTAGCAACGGATCATCTTCATTGAGGCTTTATATCATTTGTTTATTATATAAAACTTCTGTCACTTGTACAAGTAGATAAATAATAAGTGCTTGTTGAGATGAAAAACAGCTGTTGGTTAGTGTCCTGAGCTAAGTAAATGAAATAAAAGCCAATTCCACTGTCTTAATGGCCTTCATTCTTCTGAGTGGGTGGAGGTAATTATAATGTTCATTACTGTAATGGGATAGGCAGTGTTTCAGAAAGCACCATCAGTAACTGGGCCAAGACACACAGATACAACTGTTCATCAAGGCTCTGAAACAGGAAGTGAAGGAGGTGAGGGCTCATGACATCATATCATGGCATCATATTCTTATCCAAACCATTAAACCAAGCGCTGCTTGTAGTACAGTAGGTACTACTCTGTATTACACTGCACTACCCCAGCTCAGCCCTCATGTGTATGAAAAGCTTAACATGCTCATTTCCAGCCTGAGTTTGCAACCTGATTTACAGGTGCTGACTTCCCCACCCGCCTCACGCTCAGCGTGCCCCAGTGCAGCTGAAGGTCACTGTCTAACGATGCCAGCACAGCCGTACTGTACCATGAACAAAAGTAGAGAAGCTGTTCTGACTCTGATATTCTGGCCAGTACCCAGTGTCCAAAAGGGTCAGTCCCCATGCATATTAATCATTTAGCCAAATAATGATTATTTAAAATTTAAAAGGATTCATTTTGCCAGTTCGTCATCTTTCTAATAGCCGGTTTGTCTAGAATCTTGCCACTTTGGTTTAGTTCTTTTTAATTATTATTATTTACATTGTTTGTGCTGTCCCTCTGTTTGGTTTAATAAGTTGGTCTTAGTTGTCTCCTTCTCTTGCGATTTTTTTATCTTTGCACAAAAACTTTACATATTTTTTATTCTCACTTCTTTGTACCTCACTGTTTTGTAGTTGACATCAGTAGTTGAGATTAATTAAGTTCATCCTTATCCTTCGGCAAGCTTTATTAAACCTTCTGAGTCTGTCCTCACTTTTTCACTAGTTAGTGAATCATGAATATTAAACATGTTAGCTGGTTCTAGTCTGATCTAGAAAATCGTAGCCATTTGCACCCATTAACTCATTTACTGTACCTGTGAACAATTAGTCTTCAATAAACCTGACTACACAATGTGAAAGGACGCTAAAATATCCCTAGAGAACCCCAGTGAACATGGCACATGTTCTTCTAGAACTCAGATCCTTCTGGTGTAGTGCTAACCACTAAAAAGTGGTTAAAGTTACTCAGTATTCAAGCTGTGATACAGTTGCCGGTGTATGTGAGAAGTTTTTTGACGGAAAGGCTCATACCACAGCTGTGTCATCTTTAGTGTTCCACTAAAAGTCCTCTCATCACAACATTGGCATGAAGCATAACATCTCTATCGTCTACATTACTACTAAAACGTGACCTATTACGATGTTTTCAGCCTTTCAGTATCTAGTGTCTATCTATCTATCTATTATCAAGTGTCCCGTTGTGAGTTGAAATTTATTTTGGAGCATGAAAGACCTCTCTTCATCTCACTATGCACAAAAGAGCATAAAGCTGAAATAATAGTGCATTGTCCCTGTGACTCAGCAAGAATAAAATATGCCTGATTCCCACAGTGAATTATACAGTCCTCCGGCAGATGATTTATTGAATGGGAGAACTGCGTTTGTAATAAAAGCAGAAGAAATTATTGTCCTATGTTAATATGGGAAATTTGATTGGAATTGATACAAGGGCAGTAGAAAACAGTAAATTACTGTGTTCCAGCCAGGGTTGCTTTTTTGAAGCTTGGCTAGAAATTGACACATTTCTTTTCTCTTTTTTGACTTGACTGGTCATTACATAAAACTTTTTTATATGAAATTCTATAACCAGCACAGCTGATGGGACTGTGTGATTTTATGTTTTGATTACTTTATGGTTTGGTGCATAGAAAGAAACAATGCTATAAGCTACAAACTTTACCCTTTGTAAGGCTGGTTGATTAATTCCAGTGGTTTCGGGCATTCCCTTGTCGGCCTGGGATCATGGCAACACGAGGGAGAAAAAGAAGCTTCATGGAGTGCAAGCTGGAGACACTGTTATGTGAGGTTGAAGCTCGGAAGTGTATTATTTTCGGCATGTTGTCCTCTGGTTTCAGTGCAAAGCCGTGGGACCGAGTGTGTGCAGCTGTGAATGCAGCAGGGTCCGAGATGTACACAGTCTCGGACATAAAAAAAATCGTCGGACATAAAGGTGGACGTGAAACGCAAGATGGTCGTCCAAAGAACAAAGTGTCACCAAAACAGGCGGGGTTCAAGGGAAAGGTGAACTCACCCCCTTTGATACAAAGAGTTGCTGGGATTGTGGGTGACACTGCTTTCACAGGGGCGGTAACACCACACATGGGGGATTCGGAGGTCCTTCAAGGTAAATATTAATTTGTATGTCAATGATATGAGTCACAACCTCCTCACATTCTAATCACAACACAATACGATTAAGTGTATTATGGAAAGTGGGTAATAAGAGGTGACTAGTTTGTCAAAGACGAACATTTTATTTTCAGATAGACACAGTGGAGGACACGTGGAAAACCAGTGGACTACACTGGCACCAGCGCTGCCAGTAGCGCATTCTATGGGAATTTGATATATCGTAATGACATACTGTACGAGTAATTGCCTCCCACACAGCAGGCATGGCTTGGCTCAGGCTCGACTGACATATACCCGACTTGTCTGCCAGCTCCCTCTGGATGCACCTGTGGCTAGAAACCCTAGTGTGGTCAGCAGCTGGATGTGCACTAGCACAGCGCGACTTCTAGTTGTGTCCCGCTCCAAGAACAGCCGCAAGTCCTCACAAAGCTCAAGAAGGCTCACTTGCAGAAATCAGAAACGGCTAATGAGCCACTTGTCATCATTTGCCAGAAGGTCCTGCCTGTCTCTGAATACACGCTCCCTTTGCACTCTGCTATTCGCAAGATCCTCTAACAGGGCTAGAGCCATTATAATAGATGACATTTAGCACCGTTTTGCGCACGTTTTTATATCCCCTCGTCTTATTGCTGCCACGTGGCTTTATTGATTGTTTATCATCTTTCTCCGGTGTGACTAACGATCGCTTTCACATGATGAATAATGTGTTTTACCTCTTGCTGTCCCTAATGGAGCAATAGCTGTAGAAAAGTACTTACGCCGGCCAACGAGCTTGTGTAAATTTGCACACATTTTTAGTTTTGATTTTCTTGATACATCTTACCTTAGGTGTAAATTCGTACTTACGCCAGGATTTGCTGTGTAACTACTGTTTGTACATGAGGCTGGGATTCCCAGTATTTCATGGGGTTCTACTTGGGTTTTACTCAGTTTTGTGAAGTCCATCAGGTTGGGTCAATGTATCTGGTTTTCTGGACCTTCTCTGTGTGGATCCATGGCTTCATCAATAAAGTGTGAATTATCTGCCATATTGAAAAGTTCTAAGCACCGAAACCTTGTATCTGTATTAAATGTACCATGGCATCTGTTATGAGGTGGATTAAAATAAAATCCTTTTACTCACATACAGTCCGTCCTTGGTTTTATGGAAAAACCTTTCTGAATGTTTTTTTAAATAATGCCTGCTTTACAAACTGGTCTCATAAACTTTGTGTGTTAATACAAAGCTGTGTATTTACAACGTGCATAAAATGACAAAACACCAGACCACTATTAATGCTACAGTTACAAAGGATATGTGGGTAATCAGAGATATTTTGATATATACTGTAGTCTAAAATTACAAAAAAAAATCAAGTTTAGAACTTTAGCTTGAAAATGTTTTTTTTTTGTTCTTGTTCTTGTTATTCTTTGGTCTCCTTCAAAATTACCCAAGATTCCTAACTTCCTGCTTTTGACAATTTAAGCAGTTTGGGTGAGAGGAAGTACATTTCCTTTATTTTTGCACTTGCAGTCTAATTTCCTCTTATTCTCAAATTAAGTGTATTTTGTCATTTGAAACACATCATGGACAGATTATTTATCAGATTCAGAAGTTGATGTTTTTTGAGTTCAACATTCTGCAGTGCTGCCAAAAAGAGCTAAACATATATCAATGAAGATGTGGATACAAACCAAAGCAAACCCAAACTAAACACACACATACATCATCAGTGTAGGAGGCAGTAACAGCTCCAGCTGCTAAATGACGGCTGGACGTAGAACTCACCCAAATCACACAACAACTACACTGGTCACACTGTCATCTTCACTGCTTTACTATACAGTTAAATGTTCAGTTGTGGTGAAACATTCTTGGAGAAGTCATACGTCATTTTATACTCAAAGGAGTATTAAAAAAGCGTACTTCTTTACACTTCAGAATGAAGTGAATATTATGGAAATCAGAGTTGTGAGGTAAATCACATGAAATAGATAGCCGGGGTATGTTTAAATTTACATTCTCAAATTATCGGTTTAGACAGGTTAATGGTTTACTGTATGTTAGGTCAAGTAGTTGTAGTTTGAATAGTAGCTTCACTCACACAATAAAATGTTTTTTTTTTTGCAAACACCCTTAATGCTGTGATGCTTAGTCAAACTAGTTCCTTCCTGTGAACCTATGTATATATTAAACAAGCATACACACACTGGTCTGCCCAGGTTTCGCTGAGCCACTTGCATAATTTAATTTGCAATATAGGAAAATGTGCACCTTTTGACATTATGATATAGATTAAACCCAAATAAAATTTTCTTATCATTGTGCTACTAAGAAGTCAAAATTATATTTGTTACTGATATTGTGATGACTATCAATTTTTTTATATTAATTTACATTTGGAAAACACACATGTACACTTTTGTCAAGCTGACTTTACTTCAGGCTTCGTCTGTGACAAGAAGCCCCCTTTGTCAACGTAAGAAAGCACCAGAAGGCAGGAGGACAGCAAGGGTGAATCTGAAGAAGACTCAGAGCACACACGCACGCACGCACGCACGCACGCACGCACGCACGCACGCACGCACACACACACACACACACACACACACACACACACACACACACACACACACACAGCCGTGCATATGTGTATTTTTTATATGGCAAAGGGTAGGGTTCCGAACTGTAAGAGGATTAGTGACTTGAAAAAGGTAGTCGTCATTTAATTGAAGGCTTACCAGCAGCCAGAAAAAGGCTAGCAGTCAAAGTGAAGGTATAACCGGCCCAGAACATCCTGTTGAGACCACATTTGCCAAAGTCCATGTGTTTCCTTATGCCTGCCTTGCCCGCCTTCTTCTGAACCTCACAGGCACACATCATGTTTTATCACTGAGCCTCAGCTTCTTAAAGACGTTTACACGTTTTGCAATTCTTAATCTCTTCAGCCCGCTAAGAAGGGTGCCTTCAACTCATATTATTCAAATGCTGTGATCTTGGGAAACTGCTTCCTTTTCCCTGTGCTGGGAAGGAAGAGTTTATGATGCATGAGGATCTGTATCTGTGTAACACTTTTACTGAGATTGGTACTACTGGTTCATTCATTCAACATACAGTCAGTACATACAGGTACTGATTCTTACAGTAGGCTCCACTCTGGCCTGTTTCTACTTCAGTAAATACTAGTAATTCATTTGATTTTGACAGTTTAATTCTGTTAACCTGGCCAGTCTACTTAGAGTTGGTGTGAAACAGGCTGTAAGTTTGTAAAGTACCAGCAAATGGCACAGCTTGTATGACACTTTACTGAAGCATCTGTTAAAATGTAAAATCAGTGGAGAGAAGAACTGAACTAAAACCACTGTATGAGAGTAACCACACATGGTTTAATCTAGATGATTTAACAATGGTTGTCTCCTTTCAAGTAAAAATCTGAGGAAGATCTGAATTTTTTAAACATTTCACAGAATGAAATTCAAATACAGACTCGTTCACTAAAGTCTAGGAAGATAAAACAACCATACAAACAAGAGCATACAGAGAAGGTAAGTGATGTGCTGACAGATTTGACTTTAATTAATTAATTACCTGCATGCACACAGTAGCTGTACAAAATTATTTCCTCCTTCTAAACTCTTGGCACAACCGCTTTTCGGGGCTAGTATCACATTACAGGTCAAACAGGGACAGACAGGTCTTCAGACACACTAAATGAAGAAATTATTAACTTTTATTGGAAATGTTCCTAATACTTTCCTAAGCAGCAAATATGTGTTTCTTCTTTATTGAATATTGGAGCCAAACATGCGCATCAATAGTGAAGATTTGAGCCAAGCATGCGCATCAATAGTAGTGATAAATACTGAACATAATAGATACCTGTGCAGAAGAAGGCTTAATTTTAATGTACACGTTAGCAGGAACAGGTTGGTTTGATCCAACATGGACCTGATTAAAGGTAAAACCAGTTGGGATTCAGATGGTGTTGAACAGTATAATGAGGGGAAAAGACATTTAACCTGACAAGTCTTACTGACAAATCTAACGCTGCTCAGCATGCACACATACTGTAGTTACAGTCTGTCTAATGGTTATGGTTTATTTTAAATGCATGAAGTCACTGCAGAATTTTTCTTACTGAAGGGGAAACTGGGGAAAACGATGGCTGCAGCTCTAAAAAGAAACCTAAAAATGCCTGTTTTTATCCTCTTCTAATGATGAATTACTTTGAATAATGATGATTTGAAAAAATTCTAAAGCCACAGCTCAGACAGATTCATTGACATCATGAAACAGTCAGCAACTAAGCTCTGGACTGTAGAAGGTAGATGTAAAGATGGGAGTAGGTGAGTAACTGAGTCGTACATAACTGTAAGGTGGTACCGGATGGATGTAACAGCAGGTAAGTGGTAGACGGGTCTGTGCTGTTAATACCAAGCAGGCTCCTCAGAGGAGATCTCCTGAAAACAGTCTAGAATGTTGCATCCTCAGTTCCAGTAAGTCATTATTTATTATTATTATTAATATTATTTCAGTAATTGTCCAGTTCCTTGAACAAAAAAACAACTAAGTAGCCCTCGGCTTCTCAAAAACAATAATGCCCCTGTTAAAGCTTAGTTACAGTACAGCATGTACACAATTCTAGATCACAACAGAATTCCCCAACACATACTTGAAATCAAAAATCATAAACCACATTCCACATCTAACATTGTACATTTTGAGACTGCATCGTCATCATCATCATCATCATAAACAAGTTGCGTTCAACGTGTTCATAAGGTACAGACGCTGCTTTCAGCTGTTCCTGTTTAGTGACAGCATGTTCAGACAAACATCTGATACAGGTGATCTTCTTTTACTGCTGTAAGGTCTGTAAATGCAAACATTGATAGTCACAAACTAATAAATGATCAATTTCAAGGCTGTAGGAATGATTAAACAAAGAAAGGGTTCAGTTAGATACTGACTAAATCAGTAAATCACATTTGTTGTCTCCTTCCATCTTTATTGTTTGTTTGTTTCCCTGTGGAGATTTAGGGTCCTTTTCCTTTTGATCTGCCCTGGTCGACCGTTATTATCCACTATTATCCTGTAAAAACACAAAATAATCTACCTACTGTAAATAAAACTAAAAAAGGAAAAAGGATATGAATAACATATGTATAATCTAAATACTTTGACTAGTACAATATGAGACAATTTGAAATCAATGTGAGCAAGGGTAGAGTGAGCCAGTGGGAACAGGTGGCTCTGTGACTGTGTATCTGTTGACCAATCAGTCTAAACATGACAAGACCTAACATTCAGACCTACAAAAACCCTTTGCACAACAGATGCACATATTTTTATATTGAAATAGTTTTTACAAATACAAATATTTTAGTTTAACTATATGTTTTTAACACCTTTCACAAAACTGTGACATTTCTCAGTCAGTGCAATATAGTAATGATGGTACTTCAGAAATTCTTTAGTGTTATTGATACTCTAAAACTTCACGTCTCATTTGCTCTCAGCATCTAGAAAGAGGTCCCTGACTGATCCAGGAGCTGACTTCACAATAAGCTGATGCAGGTATTAAAAAATAATTAATTGGAAATTAAACAGATCAATTGAGTGAATCTGGCACTGAACTCCTTTTAACTCAGCCTTGTACATTAGGACTCTGAGTTTTAAATAAATCAATGAAAAATATGTAATGGAGATGGTGTATAAAGGGGTAATAAATGTATCAGAAACAATGTATTATTTAAAGCAGGACATTTATATTGTTGTCATGACGGTCAAGGTTAATCTCCTACATACAGTAAAGTATATAGAAAACATACAACAAAGAGTAGAAACATAGGATTGTTCCAAATGCCAACATTAACACACAAACACACAGAAGTATTTGGCTGAATCCTAGATCCACATTGCTGGAGGTGATGGTCTAACCCACTGCCACACTCTTCAGTAATGAAAATCACAGTGTAGCTGCCATCATGTATGACTTCACTGAAAAACGCTGCATCTGGATAGATTGCTGAATGCAAGTCTGCACAACCTCCAAACCTGTAATTGTCACCATGATACCAGTGCTGGTTGCTAGTGGTATTGATCACACACATATGAGTGCTTGAGGGAGCAGCTTTAGCCCATAGGAATGGCTAAGGCCTGTGACCTTTCACATCAAATCATGACCTCTCATCACATATTTCTTGGAAGAATGGAGATGATGTTTTATTCATTCACATCTGAGAGAGTGATTGAGATGGGAAGATGAATGCTGTGATTTAGTGCCATTAACTCCTAAACACAGACAATCTTCATGAGATTTGAGCTCTTGGAGTGCTGTGTTTACATCAGAGCAGACACTATGATTGCAGACAAATTCATGACAAAAATCACATCGCTGTCCTGCAATGAAACAAGGGGCTAGGTTTGATACCAAAATAATTCACAAATATTACCTGTCTCTGTGTTGATTTGATGTTTTGTGAAAATTATAACCATAAGTTATAATTATATAATCTATAATAATACAGTACTCACTTTAGTCACCAGGGGTTTAGATGTTAATGGCCATAATGACAGCAAATGTTATAGAAGCTGCAGAGTCACTTTACTTTGTCCTTAGCAAAGTATCATTTCTTCGGTGTTGTCACATCACAGGATATAATAGAATATTTACAAAATTCAACACAGATATATGTGTACATGTTGAAGTGTCTCTGGTGATGAAGATTTTGCACTCAACTCATGGTTCCAATTCGCCTTTGTTTACTGTGTAGCATTCTACTGTACCTAATTAGATCAATGCATTCAGTACTGAGGACTCCCTTAAGGACAATTCATTTTCCAGGCCAATCTGAACCATTAGCCCAGGCCTGACTGCCATTGGTTTCAAACATGTCTTATCAGTCTAATTCCAAAGCATTAGAACTGTTTTCACAACACTGATCAGATTATATCCTAGCGGGAACGTTTACAACATGGCCTTTTACTTAGTCCCCTAGGTAGATCTAACATTTGCTTGTTAAGGAGGAAACTGTGGAACCTGTTTGAGTCCTGCAAATATTGTTTATAAAACAAACACTAAAAACTAGATGCAAGATAGAAATGTCTGCTGTTCTACTCATGTATCATTTGCGTCTACCCAGCTTTTTCATCCTACAAATGACAATACATGAACTTCCAAACAATTCTTTCAAACCATTTTCCTGACCAGCCCTGCTCCAGTTACTACAGACCCAGATCCTATTTTTTTCCCTGGCAATGGGAAAGCGGTTTCCCTCCACTGCCTCTCGGAAAACTGCTTCCACCCTCAAATGCAGGAACTGAGACAGTGGCCTCCAGTTGCTATGTCTTGACAGTCAGCACTACCACCCTTAAGCCAGCAGACTCTGACTGACTGCAGACTAAGTTTTCCATCTGACTCCTCCACCTTATTGACTCGTATGTCCACTGTTTAGGCATCTTACATGTAGCTGTTATTGTTACTACCTGTTCTAGCCTTGTTTACAGATGACTAGTGACTGGTTATCTGTAAACAACTGTATGACGTATACAGTAGATCACAAACACTAGTCATAAAATGCCCAGCCTCGTAATCTGATCCTTGTATAAGGAAGGGCTTAGAACAAACGAACCTTTGGATTTATGTCTGCTTTTCCAGCAGAGTCTGGACTGGGTCTCCTTCAGATGGCTGATTTGCATGCTCAGCGACAGCCAGTCGATACACCACCCTCCATGTCTGGTGAGACAGGTGTCATCGCTGAAATAACAACAGCTTGTTCTGTTTGTATAGAGCAGTCTCTCAACTTCTCCAGGGTAATCAGGAAACTCAATGAAAACAATAATTTACAACAACATGGCAGGTAGCACATAGGTGATGAAGCTCATTCATGAGAAAAAAGGTGTGACTGATGTCTGGGTGGCCTTTAAAAAACATGAGAGGTGACGTGTTAAGTGATATGGATTGATAAGTTCAGCATGATGTCCTTTATAATACAACAAAGTACGGCAATTTAAACTGGGAAAGAGACACACAGGAGGGCTCCAGTGTTGTACTCTGATAATGCTACCACATAATTCTGATAATGCAACCCAGATGTCAGAGCTTGAAGAGCAGGTGCTCAGTGGGCCAGTGTTAATTGCTGCTAATTGGTGTAGCAACACATCAAGGCATATGTGATATGTGTAGATTATGGTGAGAACAGAAGGGATTGTTGACTGTTTTGGTGCGAGGACTTTAAAATTCAAGGAGCTTTGAGTTGCTTGCTGATAAGCATATTTGCTACAGCGCTTTTCTTTCCACTGGATCCATAACTGTTTCAAAAGATGAAGAAACGATTCTATAGTAGGCAACATTACTCCACACAACCAATTTGTGAAACAAGCATTAACACTTGCTGTACTGTACAATGCATTTAAAGGTATATATTTTTATCATATAGTATAGTGTTCAAGGCCAATGACTGCCCAGTCTCTGGTCGGGGTTCCACTGAAATGACTCACACCTCGGAGGGAGGCACATTGGGCTTCTCTGCGCTGCTGTTGAAGGTTTTATTGACTCCCATCAGTCTTTTAACATTGCATGCAAGTCAGACCTTTTGCTTCTTTTTTGTTAACACGTGGCCCGTGGTTCCAACAACTGCATGTGCAGAACAGTACTTGTTGGTTGTTGTTGCTGCATCAAATATTTTTAATATCATGCATATTCTGTTTCTGATTCTAATGGTAGTCATTGTATCTGGGCTTCAAAACTAATTCCTCTACCGTCAACTTCTGTAGTTCTTCTGGTGGCAGGCCTGAGTGCCTGACGGCACAGCAAAACTTCCCAAGAGATTGAAGGGGACTTAGAAATGGAGTGAAGCAACAGACGGCTAGAAGAGGAGAAGGCAGAGGAAGGAAGGAGTGAAAAAGGAGGAGAGTTGGACAAGATGAAAGAAACAGCTGTATACAAATGACAGGCTTCCATCGCCTCCCACCAACAAACCCCCCACCCCACCCCCACCTGCAGTGATGTTGCCCTGTGCGGTCATCGAACAGCTTCAAAGAGCCAGGCAGGCGAGACAAGGCGAAGCAAGCGAGCCGAATCCTCAAAGAGACAGCTTCCCTCCTCAGCTAACACCACGGTTTCAGACACACAAGCACAATCTGCCTCACTCTCACCATACACCCTCCTCACCCCCGCTACAACAATATAAAGAGTCAGGAGGTGAAATAGAGGAGGAGGGGAATGAAGTGACTTAATCACAGCCAAATACTCAGCAAAAGTGACAAGCTTGAGGTCAAACCAGTATGTACTGTTGGTTTTATTTCCTTTTATTTCTCACATTTTGTAAAAATTCAGATGATTTGAATGTTGTCAACTCAGTAGTTATTATGTCGACAGCTACGACTCGGTTTGTGAGGCAACAGTTTCTTTCCTGTATTCAGCCTGACTGTAAGCAATTGTTAAGCTGACAAAGGATGAAGTGTTGTGACTCAGCTTCCACGCCACCAGGGGCAGCCTGGTTTCACCCTTTTGGTTTCGTGTCCTTGTTTCTGTCTTGTGTTTCCTGTATTAGTTTGATTGGGTTCACCTGTCTTGTCTTGTATTTAAGGTCTCAGTTTGTGCACAGTCTTTGTTGGTGCATTACTTGTTACGTATTACGTGTTACAGTGCCATTGTGCTCTTGTGCTCCGTCCAGGTTTGTGTGTTTGTTCACTGTTTGTGTTAGGTACTGTTGTTTGCATGTTTGGTGTTCTTAGTATGGTTTATTTAGTTTCCTGCTCAGCAGTGATCTTCAGTTGACCAGTGAGTACTTCTGTTAGTTTTGTGCTACTTAGGTTTTGAGCTTAGCTACAGTTTGCATGTTTTATGTTTTTGGATGGTAATTTAGTTTCCTGCTCTGCAGTGATTTTTAGTTTATCTGTGAGTTATATGTGCTAGTTTGCATTATTTATTTCCAGCCTATCCCGCATATGCAGCGTCCTTAGTTTGTATTGTCCTCTGTCTGTATGTTCTATTTATTTATTAAATCCTTTATTGTCAGTCCTGTCTGTGGGCCATGCATTTGGGTCCTCCCTCCAGTTCAGTTTGTAGGCCATTGTAGTCTGTCTCCCCGCTCAAGGAGCGTGTTTTAGAATACCGTTCAGTCTAGTTTGACCCTCGCCCATAACACGAAGTTCATGCAGCCATCATCAAAAACACTGCACACCCATCGGCTGTATTTATTGTTGTGAGTAATTTCAATCTTTCTAACTTACAAACAGTGCTCCCCAATCTTCATATGCATGTGTTCTACCACACAGGATAAAACAAAACTTACCATACACTTCGGACCATACACCTCCCCCTCATCGGACAGTCAGACCACCTCTCTTTGCTTATCATACCTGAATACTCACCACTCATTCAACGTGTAATCAACCACTAATGAATACAGTGTTGTGATATTTTCAATACAGGTTTCAAACCACAGACTGGAGTGTGTTTGCCTCCCAGGCCACTAGTGATTCTCATACTGACATTAACATCTCCTCTATGCTGAAATACATTCGCTCCACTATTGACACTGTCAAGACACAAAAACAGATCACCACCTATCCAAATCAGAAGCCCTGGATGAAGAAGGAGGTGTGGCTCCTGGTTAAGGCTCGTGCACGGTCTTTATATCACGTGATGCACAGGAACAAACCTGAGGAGGGCCATCAAAAGAGCAAAGCACTGGTACAAGCTGAAGGTAGTGGAACACTTCTGATTCTAACACCTGGCACAGGCAGTTTATGCAGGTCATCACTGACTACATGATGAGTTGGAACCTTGATCCATCTGAATGATTTTAGGTATGCCAAACAAAGAAATAAACTGAGTCAAGGCTTTAACAGGCCCTTGTGGTACCCATTTACGGACCAGCACGCCATCTTATACAAAATATCTACAGGTCACATCCCGGAGTCACACTGCAGATTGAAGTTGCTTAAACAAGTTACTCAAGGAATCATCTCTTTGCTGCTCCTCAAGTAAATCCTAGAAAAGGGAAGAGAGTCAGGTAATTGCCAGGCAAGGTTCTGAACCTCTTCCTCACAAAGTGACAATTCTGAGCCTGCCCTCGCCCTAGAACGAGTGACAGCACAGGCTGTAAACACATGAGGAAACTCATCTGGCCCATCAATGTCATGACCACACACTGAAGTTGTTGTAAGTGTAGGGGAACCCCCAGACCAAACACAAATTCCAGCCAAATCGTTTCCCCAAAAAACATGCACACCATCAGTAGGTAGAGCTGGGCAGACACCCATTTGGACCTTACCATCAACCAGGCCACGCAACAGAGTGACTTCATGCAAGGGAACGCACAAGGTGGCAAGTCCCATTCCCTGCCCTAACACACACTCACCAGTAGCTGTATGTGGAGAAAAGGAGAGCACGGACTGAAGGATAAACAAGTCCTTCGCATCAGTGTCTCACAAGATCCACTACTAGATTTCACTTTGTGGGGTATCTCCAACTTCTCAGAATACTACCTTTACTAGTAACATAGTTACTCTTACTCCTGAGTAAAGGAATTCTCCCTTCTAATGTCCAACACTATGGCAATAATTGCACTCCTGATGAGAGCTAAGATTTCTCTTTATTGCCTCAGGTAAACGTGACTTAAAAGAGTAAAGACATTTTTGGCAGATTTCGGACCTGTGCGGACCCCAGTACCAGAGAGAAAGCAATTGTCAGATCTCTCTGTATGTACCAACATATACTCGTCCGCTAAAACAGCAACTTTAGAGGCAGATGTGAGCCCACACATCAGGTGGAAGACTATTTTAAACTGCACCATCAGATCACATAAGTCTTCATAAGTAGTCAAACCTAAAGCTGAACACCAATGGGAAAAGTGTTTAGTGTGACTACTAATCAGATTCTCTCTTACTGATGGTAAACTTCTAGAACCAACTCGTATGCTTTTAAGATGGCATCTTTCACCGTGGAATAAACCAAGCTATCAGATGGAGCCAGGGCCAAATAAACTTTGTGTGCTCTACCGATTAATACTGATTGTAGCAACACCACACGATCAGAATCCGGCCAACCTCTCACATCTGGCACTCACTCAAATATGAAAAAAATATGTATCTCATTAAATATTGGCACGACACAAATTGTTAACCACATCGAATTGTCTTAATTCGTGTGACATCCAGGCTTGATAACCACCCGACTGGGACTGGAGCCTCACCAGATCCTTTGGCAGACTCCTCTACTCCCTGAACAACAGCTGGTAAAATGCCTTGCTTCACTTGCTTCACACTTTACCACATCTCTAATATTGTCTTTAAGGCATTTATTCCCCACATCTACACCATAAAGCTCAACAAGCTTTATCAGTTGTTCCTTTGAGCAACTGTTCAACAGTTCCTCTGATGGAGACTGAATAAACCTTCCAGTACAGGCCATCATAGAACAGTGTTGACCACTTCTGCACGAAAAAACTATAACGTTCCCCGCTAAATACCTATTAGGAGAAAACTTACCAAACTCAACCCTAGTCTTCATGCAGTTACTTACAGTGGGTACTTACACACTAAAACCCAAAATCCAATAGAGTGAGAAAGGCAAATGTAAAAACAGCGACCCCCCAGTTCTATGGACATGCACCCGAGACAACTGCTCCAACTGTTTTCACTGCCGTACTACCAGGGTTTTGAACAAACTAGCTAATCACACCATTACTACGAATCAAAAAATAGTCTTAAAACTAACTTCAAATGAGCACAAACAGGACACCTTTAAACCACAGACACTTTAAACAAGCCAAAATACTCCCTGAACAACTGCAGCCTCCCCAAACCCAAAGCACAAACAAATCACAAACAATCAACCTGAGACAAAATCACTAAGAGCTAAAGTTTGCCTTAAACAATATGTGACACACAAGAAACACTAGCATGGTCCAGCAACAAATCACCAAAATGGCGTCAAACCAAGCTTTCCAACAAAAACGCTGAACGAGCCCCCATTTTTTCACAAACCGGCTCAGCTGAATGTCACAAAAAGAAAGGGGCCACACATAGGTTTAAGGGTTCAATGTAATCTTTACTTAAAGGTAATTAGTTAACCCAGATGTGTAGGTGAGCAGATCAGTGTGTATGCAGTGCATGGATGCCAGTGAGGTATAAATGAGTGCCTGGGAGTCAGCAACAGTAACCTGGCACCCATACCCCATCCACATCAACAGGATGGCTGTGAAATGTGTTACCAACTTCAAGTTCCTGATGATCTACATCTCTGTGGTGGACAACTAACACCTCCAGCCTAGTCAAGAAATAAAATAGAAGAACAGTAAATACAGTCACTTTTTTGGCCCTTGCTACAGTAATCTTGGAGGCACCTTGTCCCCCTCTGAAGGAGTCTTGGGTCTTCACAATTGTATATATACAGTGGGTAAGGAAAACATCCCTCCTAAATTTTTCACTCTTTGCTATAGTGCAGCCATTTGCAAAAAACATTTAATTTTTGTTCCCATTAATGTACACACAACATCACATATTGACATTTTTGCAGATTTACTGAAATATCATATGGTCATAAATATTCAGACCCTTTCCTGTGACACTCATATCTGGTGCTGGTGCTGATTTCTTCTGATTATCTTTGAGATGGTTCTACACCTTCATTTGAGTTCAGCTGTCTTAGATTATACTGATTATACTTTATTAGGAAAGCAACACACCTGTCTATATAGTACGAGACCTTACAGCTCACAGTGCATGTCAGAGCAAACTAGAAAAAATAATTTCTTACTTATTTACTACACAATCCAATAGTGTAGTTGACTAATCAGTAATAAGCATGGAACTGCTGTGTGGACTGAGCATCAAGAGTTTGACCTGTCAGTCAAATCTGCAACTGCGCCGTCGGCGCCGCCGTTTTGCCATTTATAAACAGGCTTGTTCCAGCTAAACCTTAATAGTTATCACAAAAATTATTTCATTTTATGAATCCCAAGGCTTCACTGAATAACTGTTGTGAATTTTATGCTTGAGGACCAATGATTGTGGCCACAGTCATGATTTCAATATGTCCACATCCAACATCCACTTAGGTCTGCAAGGGGCGTCCTGCTGATGGAGGGACCGGTGCTACCAAGAAGTTGTTCCGTCTGTCCCAAGTGGGATGCTCTGCAATTTTAATTGCATTAGCCATACACACTCATCCAGGAATCTGGGGGCTCCTTCCGGGGGGGCCAGTAGACTTCCCATTGATGGCTCTGCCTGCTGGACCCCTCAGAGAAAGTTCCTCATACTTAGCCACATACACATACATTTAGGGCCGGGGGTGAGCTCTTTCACTGGGGCCAGTTGTGGCCTCGCCCTCTGGCCCTGGCGAAGAGATCACCACCCTGTTTTAACTGCAAAAAGACATTTAGGGTGAGGGGGTGCACTGTCCGGGGGACACACCGTCAGCCAGAGGTCGTGCTCCTGGAGGTGTCACCCACCTTCAGTGCACTTTAGTTCTGGCGTAACTTTTCTGCTGCCCCCTGCCTCCCCTGGCTTGGGGGGGTTGGGCGGGGCTCAGGAGGAGCTGCGGTCCCTGCCTGGGGCCACATGGACAGCAGGCCGGAGACCTACCCTCCCCACGAATGTGATCAAGCGAATGGTGTGGGAGCGAGAATGTATCTGAGAGTGCATTGGTTCACGTATGATTGACTAGTTTGTTGTGAGAGAGTTTATGGTGTGTGTGTGATGATGTGTGTTGTACATGTGGGTGGGTGTATGCGTCTGTGTTTGTGTGAGTTTGTATGCGTGCGGTGCGGTTGGAGTGTGGGGGGTCCGGTTTTCCGCCCGGGGTACGATGATCGTCTGCCTGGGTGGTCTCTTTTCTGCTGACCCTCACCAATTGCTGGCCTTGTGCTGCAGGCGTGGTGCCAGGGGATGAGGTCGGGCCGATGGGGTTGGCCCCGCTCCACTCGTGTGGGGGTGGTGGACTGGGGGCGGGTCCCACTCTGGGCGCGGGGGCATCTCCTGGCGGGCTCCCTACGGACCGTGGGTCCTCGGGCTCCACTCTTTCAGGCCGACCCTCCCACCTGGGGGAGTGTTTGCCCCTGGTTCTCATGGGGCGGACAGCGTTGACCCCCGGTGGCCCACTCTGACCTAGGATGCTGTCTCTGTGGCTGCTGCAGCTCTGCCTGGGGGGCTCTGTGTGGGCGGCTTGGGTCGCAACACCTGCCCTACTGGAACTGAAGGTGTGTGGGCTCCCTGGCTGCTAGGATTCTTTCCTTTGCTTGTTGGATGGGCGTAGTGGCCGAGCCCCTCACATCACCCTGGCCTTCACAAGTGGCATTGTTCATGCACCAACGTCTGCCTCACCCTTTGGGTGAATAATATTAAGCTACAGCCTTACTAACCTTGTAGTGGGACACTTTCCAAATCCAACTGTAAGTATTACTGATACTTATCACTACCAATATCAATAATGTGTGAATATGGAAATTGTGGTGTTGTATGTCATGACTTTTATTAAGTAGTATGGGATATGTATAACAATGCACATATGTATGTATATGTAATGGAAAAATTTTGCCTTGTGCTGTTTCTTATCCAACACACTCGTCATGTGCTGGTTAGGTGCAATACTGAACATTCTTACACAAACAAATAATCTCTTGTGCCCTGACGTACATCAAGTCTAAACATCTGATGCTCCATTTGACTGACTAATAATTTCTGATATATGTTTGTCTTTTACACCCGGACTCTGGCTCCATCCTATCTGACTCCCCACCAGACCCAAGGCTGTTAAAGCAAATGCATCTTGTCTTGGAAGCTCGGTGTTCCTTCCTTTGAATAACAAGACATGACGATGCAGAAGTGAGAAAGCAAACATTCTCACTCACAGCGAGATAAGGTGGCGCAAACAATTCCATTGCTGCAGAGAGACATTCCACCAGAGCCAGAGAAAGGGGTTAAAAGGCAGAAGCAACTTGAGGATCGTGGGCTCTTTGCATCACACCTTCGTGGTGTGTGCACTGATCTCCCCAGCTGGTTTTTGGTTTGTTGATGTGCACGATCAACATCCATGCTTTTTATTTGCTTTCCCCATTATTTTATTTTCTTTATTATTTCAATAAATTGCACAAAAGGACAACTCTCTCTCATCTACTTCTTTATGGAAAATTTCCACCACAGTATATGATATGTATATGTTTGTATGAGTATGTGCACACACCTTAACACTATTATCGGTATTAGTATTAATCTCCAAGGTAAACCACAGTACAACAGTTGTTTAGTTTAGTTGTTATGAATGTGTTAGCCTAAGGTACATCCCTGCTTCTTATTTATTTTGCCCTGATTGTTTACTTAACCTTCTATGACTCTGTGGTGGCATCAGCCATCCTGTACGGTGTGGTCTGCTGGGGCAGCAGCATCACAGTGAGGGACAGGAAGAGACTGGACAGGATCATCAAGAAGTCTAGCTCTGTCCTGCGCTGCACTCTGGACACGGTGCAGGAGGTGGATGAGAGAAGGGTCATGGCTAAACTGACATCCATCATGGACCAGGACTCTCACCCAGTGGAGGACTCACTGTCTGCTCTGGAGAGCAGCTTCAGTAGCAGACTGATCCACCCTCGCTGTGTGAAGGAGAGATATCGTAGATCCTTCCTACCTGCTGCTGTCAGACTGTATAATCAGAACTGTTGACCACGTCCCACTATAGTCACTCACCCAATGCATCAGGGGTTTATATAGCAACCTGCTCTGCACAATATTTGTGTAAATCTGTGAACAATCATGTGTATTGTTACCGGCACAATTCTTATACCCATTACTGTGCAATAACCCTGCAATGACCTCATACTCACTCTAACTGTACTGTACTGCTTTGTACTGTGCCAACACAAACTGTTCTGTACCTGTATTCTCGCTCATCTGTACTGCTGTTGTGAGAAGTAATTTCCCCACTGTGGAACTATTAAAGGTTTTCTTATTCCTATTATTCTTATTCTTAACAGATCTGCTTGGTTTCAGCAGCTGGTTGCACCCCTTACCCCCCCACCCCCACCCCCTCCAGCATACACACCCTAAAGCAGAAACTTAACCTGTCCATTAACACAGCAACATCACATATTTGGGATTAGCTAAATAAACCATCAAATTCATTCAGCGTAAGATATGCAGCTTGCTAAACTGCTGGACAGAACAAAAAAAAAAAAAAGATTTCAATATGTGTCTCCATTGTTTTTCCCCAGATGTCTGCCATAAATTATCATTAGCGTCTATGTAGGAAATTCAGGATCTGGCTTTGAGGTCGATAGCGACTGAAGTATAGATCTGATGGCTATTCCAGACACATCATTACAAAGCTGACAAGTATGACTATGATTTCGTGAAAGAATTACGTTGATGGAATAAAAATTGCGGGTCTAGTGAACAGAAGTTCTGTCTTAAAAAAGCGAGCCCTCGCACTCTAGCTGTGACATTACGCACTCTAGCTCACGCAATACACACTAATGGAAAAGCTGAAGAATCACTAAAAACCACACGATATTTAGACGCTCACAAGTCGAAAACTATAAAAGATACAAGGACGCTGATTTACAAGCCGAATGTTGAACGATGATGGACGCTTTTGAAGTTTAAATGATGTTTCTACGCCAAAGTATGCGGATGACAGCAGCTGATGAAAAGAGCCAAGTTGATAAATAGTTGACGAGGATCCCCATTATAAAAAAAAAATGACGAAAAACGTTGAATAATGTTAAAAGTTGAAAAGCTGAAAACGTGAACAGTAATAGCCCCCACCTGCTAAAGACACATTTAGAAAGTTGAACGGCAATTCTATAATGAAGTGTTGAGACGATGAAAGCGACTGAAAAACGGGGCGAAATAATAATAATAAAAAAATAAAGAGCGAAGATATAACGCAATGATGCTGTGAGAGAGAGGACACGATGCTGTGAGAGAACGCGAGACTCTGCGAGAACAGCACGAGAAATTCAACAAGGCGGCGCAACACCGGTAGTAAACAACAGCGCGACAAACTATCCGCCAATTTAAATAAATAAATAACTACCTTATTTTACGGAAAATAATCAACCATCTTACCATTCTGGATAACACCGAACAAAGTTTCGAGTACATCGACGAGTGCTTCGAGCGTCTGGTAATGGGAAAAAAGGACACTGCTCCAAAACAAGAGGTCCCGTCCGTCTGACTCACCTGAGTCACCCGGAGCTAGCTCGGCGGACAAAAATATCACGGACATCCTGGAGTCAATCGGGAAAAAATAACAAGCTTCGACGCGTGTCTGGCGCTAGTGGAACTCCTCCACAAAGAGTTTATGGCCCTCTGCGACTCCCTGGAATTTAGTCAGCAGCAGGTGGTTTCTCTCGCCACCGAGAACGAGGCCCTGAAAGGAACGGTGCAGTCCCTGACGGAGGATGTGGCTCAGCTAGCGGCCGAAAATAAAAAGATAAAAGAAGGCATCATCGGTCTGCAGGCCCGCAGCATGAGGGACAACCTGGTGTTCTCGGGGATTCCAGAACAGGCAGAGGAAAACACTGCTTCTTATTTATTTTGCTCAGATTGTTTTGTTTACTTAACAGATCTGCTTGGTTTCAGCAGCTGGTTGCACCCCTTACCCCCCCCCACCCTGAAGCAGAAACTTAACCTGTCCACCAACACAGCAACATCACATATTTGGGATTAGCTAAATAAACCATAAAAAAAAAAAAAAAAGAAAAGCTGAAAACGTGAAAGGTAATAGCCCCCACCTGACTGAAGGGCTGGGGAGTGTATTTGAAGGGAGGCAGAGGAGAAGATCCAGGTGTATGAAGTTGTCCTGATTGCAGGGAGTTTATGTACTGTATGGTGAGGGAGAAGGGACAAAATAATCACTCATCTTTTATTTAGGAAACCGTCCAACCTGAAAGGTTTGGAGCTCATCATTAAAGATGAATGGTAGTAGTAAGACAAGTTTGATTACTCTAATAGCCAATAAAGGCTTTTCTACTAATTATTGAGAAGATATGAATACTGTAGAAAATGACACTATTTGCTTAATTGTAAAAAAAAAGATGAATATTTTTTTTCTTTTTACTTTCCCTTGAACATCATCTTATTGTCTTTTAGGAGAAGCTTGTGTCATTTCCAGACAAAAAAAGATACTTGTATTGTATACTGCTTGTTCGCGCTTCTACACAACAATAGAATGGCTTCAGGCTACAGAGATTCCCAAACTGTCACCAGGAGAGTCTGCATCTGTAGTTCACTGGGTAATACTGCATTTGGCTGAAATATTCTGCCATTGCAACATTTGTTTCAAATTCTTTTTTTCCAGAACTGGCTCGCTGTACCAGACCTCTGCAAAGACAGTGCCAGAGACTTCTATGGTTTATGTGTGGCAGACATGAAAACACATTTTAGAAACAAATTAGAAACAAATGCCAATTTAGCTGAAGCAGCCCAACCTGACGTTACCTCCTCCTCCTCCTGCCACCACACCTAACTATCTTAATCAAGAATGACAGTGTTTGGCAGCAGGGCAGGGCATATTCAGCACAGACGAGTGATAAATGTGGACATGCCTTTAAAACAGAAGTGAATAATCAATGAAAACCATGTGTTTAGATTTGAGATCTCTAGCTTTCCATTCTAACATTTCCCAACATTTTATATTTTGCCACTCTACCTGAACCTTCTCAGTCCAGATGATACTAGAGCTACTTTGATTTAAGGACGTCATCACCTGGAAAAGAAACTAAGCTGGCTTGTTGAGTTCATACCTCCATCTTCACACACACTCACTTACTCGCGTAGTCCCACCTTCATAGTTCTGGGCTGGTAAATAACGGTGGGTGTGTGAGAATCTCATTTCTGCAACACAAAGCAGAATTTCCTCAGAGGATTGACGAGAGCGTGTGCGTGCGTGCGTGCGTGCGTGCGTGCGTGCGTGCGTGCAAGAATGAGATGGTGCTTGTGTATGCATGTGTGCATTTGCGATCATGACTATCGCAAAATGTACATTTATAAATGTGTGTGCATGTGTGTGCTAGGCAAGCTCAATCAGCAGCAGGCTGATGGAGAGGGAGACTGAGACAGCTGGGGCCTCCTGCCCAGGCCTTCAATTTCCCTCCCAGTCCAGTCACTGGAGTGTGTAATTACTATGGGGCTGGCCTGGGGGCTGGCATGGAAGTGCACACACACACACACACACACACACACACACACACACACACACACACACACACACACCATAGTATCCACGCTACCACAAGCACCCCACAAGTCACACACCTCCCACTAATAGCCCCCACACACCCATGATCTTCAACTCACACACACACAGAGTTAAAAAACATGTCACCCTCCCTACCCTGACCTGTTCATCCTGATGCCCTGTGTAGCCCTGGGGTGGCTGAGCATCTGTGATCCACAACTGAGAGCACACTATGAAATCCCTCTCGGTTCTCACTTCACAGGCTTGCTGCAAAAATCCTACTTCTCGTCCTATGTGTGCATTTCATATTAATCTCCACTTAATTTTTTTGGCTTTGCTGCCAAGCCCTGGGAAGTCCTATTGAGACGAGAGCTGTCTTCTTTTATCCTATTACTCATGGCAGTGATGCATATGCTGATATCCTATCAGGGTGGGAAACTTTACAGTATGTTAATTCAGGTGTGAAAGCATGCAAATGCATTGTGACAGAAATGCAATCAGATTTCAGTGATGTTTACACTGAGCTATACTCGGTTCATGCAAATATATTGTGTACAAGAAAACAATTGAACTGTGTCCTCATTAGCTAACCATAGCAAAAAAGTATTAGCTAAATTAGTTAACTCAAAAAATCTTACACTGCTAGACTGCATGCATGCTTGGGAGAATGACTTTTCAGGGAAGAGGATCCATCTCTGAATTTCTGATTCAGCCTCATTCTTCTGAGCAACCTACTAAAATGCAAGACACCAAAGTCAGTATGTCTGATAAGATCAGTCTGTGATGTCCAAGTGTGAAAATCTTATGGTTTCTGTGTAAGTGCAGAATGAACATCAGATGGTTACTTGTATTAATGTGAAAGGGTTTCGGAGCATTTGGTTTGAACAGCATTATTGTACAGCAGTGGCTTATTCTAAAAATAAATATTCTAATAATCAACAGTATCTAGAACAAGCAGTTAAGAACAGCTGCTCATAAAAGAAAAGGTAATAACTCTGCTGCGAAATGAAAAGGTTGTGTAAATGTAAAATGCAGTGAGTAATGTCATTTCTCCTCCTCTAATAGTTGGACATCAATGTTTCACCACATCTTTACAAAGTCTGCATCATGTAAGAATCTTATTTATGTTTTTTGTCTTTCTTACTTGGTTCAAAAAAATTTAACTGCATCTTCTTTTTCTCACCTTTTAGAAAACATTTTATATTTTGTTCATCTTTTGTTAAATAATAATGGAGATCTCAGGAAGGTCCCTTGTGCTTCAGTAACAGTACTTTGTTATCGCGTGTGCTTTTGTTACTGTTGCTTTGGAGCCATGTGCTGGACCATGCTCTCATAGGCTGCTGTTCATCATCTATTCCTGGTTCTGGGTCGTCCCGGGTTAGCCCTAAATAAGCAGTTCGGTGACAGTGGACTCTTCTTTTTCTTCTAAATTGAATATTTCTATCTTTTCAATATAAAAGAGGTTTTAAATTAGTGAACACCTCTGCTAACGGACTGGAGGAGGAGCTATAGCAGTTAATGATCAGCATCAAGTCAACCGAATGCTGAATCCGGATTTTCACAGTTACAAAGTTCAATACCAGACCTTGTGTTGGTCGATCAGTGGAGATGACATGAGTTACTGTGTCCCTTTTGTCACAGGCCAGACTTTTGGCTGTGAGTTTTTAGTGATTAGTCTGGAGATTTTACTACAGTCCATCCTTGTGCCTCTACACTACATCTGGCACATCCACAGTAATATGCAAGAATTGGTTTTAGTACAAATGCACTTTTACAACTAATGGACCTTTAATGACATCTAATTCTCCACAAAATGAAGTCCTATAGAGATAAGAAGGGGTGTACAGGTTTTATGATGATCAAGACAAGCAGGGAGAGAAGATGGTTCAGTTCACTTTTCAGTTGCAACTGAATTATAGGATCTGTGTAAGAGTTGTGCAATAAACTGTTTTTCGCTAAACAATGAAGCTACAAACCTAAGATAGCTACTCCTCTCCCCAACTGTCCCCCTTCTTTTGTCTGATTATCTCATCACATTAGTTTACACTTGAATTATCCAACTATATTGTACAATAGTATTTCTATTTTATACCACTCTATTCTCACCCTCCGCGGGTGGTCTCATCCACATTCCAAGCTCGGGTCCTCTACCAGAGGCCAGGGAGCTTAAGGGTTCTGCGCAGTATCCTTGCTGTTCCTAGGACTGCACTTTTCTGGACTGAGATGTCGGATGTTATTCCAGGGATCTGTTGTAGCCACTCCTCCAATTTGGGGGTCACTGCCCCCAGTGCTCCGATCACCACAGGCACCACTGTGGCCTTCACCTTCCAAGCCTTCTCCAGTTCTTCTCTGAGCCCTTGGTATTTCTCTAGTTTCTCATGTTCCTTTTTCCTGATGTTGCCATCGCTTGGTATTGCCACATCCACCACTACGGCTTTCCTCTGCTCTTTGTCCACCACCACAATGTCTGGTTGGTTCGCCATTACCATTCTGTCTGTCTGTATCTGGAAGTCCCACAGGATCTTGGCTCGCTCGTTCTCTACCACCTTGGGGGGTGTTTCCCACTTTGACCTTGGGGTTTCCAGTCCATACTCTGCACAGATGTTCCTGTATACTATGCCAGCCACTTGGTTATGGCGTTCCATGTATGCTTTCCCTGCCAGCATCTTACACCCTGCAGTTATGTGCTGGATCGTCTCAGGGGCCTCTTTGCACAGTCTACACCTTGGGTCTTGTCTGGTGTGGTAGATCTGGGCCTCTATGGCTCTGGTGCTCAGGGCCTGCTCCTGTGCGGCCAGGATGAGTGCCTCTGTGCTGTCCTTCAGCCCAGCCCTTTCAAGCCATTGGTAGGATTTGTTGAGATCAGGTGACTTATGGTGGCCCCGTTCCGGAGTCGGTATCCATAGCCAGTCTTGTTTATTATTTGGCTGAGGGGGTTCAGACTTATACAGAACAGCAATGGGGACAGTGCATCTCCTTGGTATATGCCACATTTGATGGATACTTGGGCGAGTGGCTTCCCATTGGCTTCAAGGGTGGTTCTCCACAACCTCATCGAGTTTGCAATGAAGGCCCTTAGAGTTCTATTGATGTTGTACAGCTACAAGCATTCAGTGATCCATGTGTGTGGCATTGAGTCATAGGTTTTCTTGTAGTTGATCCAGGCTGTGCACAGGTTGGTGTGTCGCATTCTGCAGTCTTCGGCGACTGTTCTGTCTACCAGGAGCTGGTGTTTGGCTCCTCTGGTATCCTTACCAATGCCCTTCTGTGCTTCGCTCATGTATTGACTCATGTGCCCACTTATCTTAGCTGCGATGATGCCTGACATGAGCTTCCATGTTGTGGGGAGGCAGGTTATTGGCCAGTAGTTGGATGGGACTGTACCCTTTGAGGGATCCTTCATTATCAGGATTGTTCGACGTTCGGTTAGCCATTCAGGATCCCTTAGCAGCTGGTTCATTTGTGCTGCCAGGCGCTCATGGATTGCAGTGAGCTTCTTTAGCCAGTAGGCGTGGATCGTGTCAGGGCCGGGTGCTGTACAGTTTTTCATACCTGAGACTCTCTGTTGGATGTCTGCCACTGTGATAGTCACTGGATTCTGTTCAGGGAGGTTGCTGTGGTCTTCCCTCAGATCCACCAGCCACTGTGCATCACTGTAGTGTGACGCCTCCCTTTCCCATATACCTTTCCAGTACTGTTCAGTTTCCAGCCTTGGTGGGTCTGCTCTGCTTTTATTACCCTGCCATTGAGAGTACACTTTCGCAGGTTGTATCTGTATCTGTATCTATCTGGTGTATCTCTTTAGGCGGCTGGCCAAGGCTTGTAGCCTTTGCTTGGCAGTTTCGAGTGCTTCAGGTATGAGGCTGTACCTCTTGGGCATCGGTCTTTTCATTGCACCTCTCTGGGCCTCTGTCATTTGGCTCACTTCCCTCCGAGCTGCCTTGATTTTTACCTCCAACCTTCGTTTCCATGGTGGGTATTGTTTCTCATGGCTCCCATGGTTGTTCTTATAGCCAAGCACCTCTAGGATCACTGATGCTGAAGCGTATATCAGCTCATTGGTTTCTGTGATTGTTGTGGTAGGGATCGCTCTCAATGCTGCATTCACATCTTCCATGAGACTTTCTGATGGTACTTCACTTAGCCGTTGTAGTTGTCTTCGGGGTTGCCTGCTCAATCTCGCCATGATCTTATCTTTCAGTTCAGTTGCTGCCTCGCTCAGCGTATCTGTGCTCATTGGGGCTTCGTACCCAATTTCCGATTGGGGAGATGGTGAAACCTCCCCTCTGACCTGGCGTCCTGGCTCCCCCTTGCCGTAGCATTTGTGTTGTACCTCGTCAATCTCAAGTTGTGATAGAAGTTGCTACTACTACTAGCTATTGCTATTGTTGGAACACTGAGCTACTAGTTGCTTCGCCGTTGTCACAGTTTCTGGTCCTGCTCCTGGTTTTATTTTGAAGTCCTTCCTTTCGGTAATGTCTGGCTCCTGGTCATCCGGCGTCAGCTGCGTCCATCTAGGTCCTACCTCTAGCCCTGTCTCCAGCGTCACGTCCATCCCGGACTCGTCATCCGGTCTGGTGGCCTCGCCCTCGGCACCTCATGCCGTTTGCGTTGCCTGGTTGGTCATTGTCTGGGCGTGAGTTTTGTTTTAAGGAGGGTTCCCACAGTGCCCTCCTCCAGTCCGCCCTCCGCCCGCCCTGTTGGTGTTCCATGCGGGTTGATTTTGGTTCTTGCCCTCCGCCAGTCCTCCCTCCGCCCACCCTGCTCGGCTGTTTTGGTGTCTTTTGGTTGTCTAAAATCCGCCCTTGGGGGGGGGTACTGTCACAGTTTCTGGTCCTGCTCCTGGTTTTATTTTGAAGTCCTTCCTTTCGGTAATGTCTGGTTCTATTCTCGGGTTTTATTTTGAAGGACTTCCTGCCACTCACTCCACAGCTGTGTTTACGGTCACGTCTTGGGTTTACTTCCGCCATTATTTTGAAAAGACTTCCTGTTCATGTCATGTCACAGCTGTTCCCTGCCATTACCGGTCATTATCCACACCTGCAGCTCATTCAGTAATCAGTCACCTAGGATTTAAGCACCACCTCTCACCCCAGTACCTTGCCAGATTGTTAGTTCGTATTTGTGTGCATTCATCATCATCCAGCGTTTTTGTTCTTGTCCAGACCCGTGTTTCCGATCTTGTTTTGCCTACCGTTACCGAGCCTTGCCTGATCCCTGCCTGCATCGTCTGCTGAACCTGTTTGGTAATTACCCTGCCTGTTTTATGACTACGATTCTGCCTCATCCTGAACGGTACTGCTATCTCTGCCAACACGGTTAACGAACCCTGTCTGTCCACGGAACTGAGCCTGCCTGAACCTTTCTGCTTACTCGTGTATGACCCTGGCTGACTCTGAATCTTCATTTGTGAAATAAATCCCTTTTTGTAACGTCCAAAACTTGTTTGAGCCGTGCATGTGGGTCCGCCATCTATGATGTTCTGACAGCCGTCAGCCTTGAATGTGGGTTTCTCCGTTCCTATTCACCGCACATTCTTTGCATGTAACACCTCTGACTAGGGTTACTTGAGTAGTAGCATTCCAACAGAGCCTTGTTCTTGCATCTTAGCCACTTCTTTCTTGTTCCAGTAGCCCATTTCTCGCCAAGGTGCGAGGTTGGTTGGTTGGCCAGCCCTTGACGCAGACCAGTGATCAGATTCCCTGCGGGAATAATAAGGTGGCCAAAGAAAGAGATACAGACCACAGATGTTAAGACACGAAAGCTTCTCACCATGCATGGAGGGTTCCACCCCAAATCCAGAACCCTGTGACTGTACGCTAGCCGCAAGGAAGGAGGACGAGGACTAGTGAGCGTGAGAGCCAATATCCGGGATGAAACATCCAAGATCCATAAGTACAGAGGCAGCCGGTAAAAGTGTCTACCCCCACCGTGTTTGGGTTTTAATTTGAGATTTTTAATTTTTAATTTTTAATTTAATTTGCCGCGTCAGTGCCGGGTTTGTACTGCGGGAGGAGTGTGTTACGTCCTTCTGGCCTGTAGGTGGCGATTGACTCCCACTTTTGGTCCTAAAACATCGTAGTTGCTTCCGTCATATAGCCTCTTGTAAAACGACCAATGATCAGGTCTTGGGTGGCCTAGTGGTTAACGTGCATGGCCACAACGCTTTTCTTTTGTCCGGGGTTCGAGTCTGGGTGGAAGCAGTTTTTTTTTATTTTAATTATTGGAAAAACAGCGTCTCATCATCATCATGTGATCACGAGATGACAACGTTGTATTACTTAGTGCATGTATCGCCAAGACCATGAACCGCTGGTCGCGTTATAGTATGAAGTTATGAACGTAAGTAAATTATAGCAAATTATGGCAGTTTAAAACCGAAAATAGGAAGCTGAACGGTGCGCCCTCCCGCGTGCAGCGTTCGATTTGTGGAGACAAGCTACTGTAACCCTGATTTCTTGCTGTTGGTACGGGCAATTTTCTTTACGTGGAATGCTTCTTTAATGCACCACACGGCAAGACAGTACGGCACATGTACACTTTTTTCTTTACGCCGCTCTTATCGAACGCGTGTCACCTTTTTCTGTCATGATCTGTGTTTTCGTTTCTAGTTGTTTTCCAGTAGTCACGCCATGTCCTGTTTTATTTTGTTAACTTCCCGTTCCAGTCAGCTGTCCACTTACCGGTTCTCAGTATCCACACCTGTCAGTAATTATGTAATCATTCTGTGTATTTAGCCACCACCGTTTCCCATAGTCCTTTGCCAGATTGTTGTATTCGAGTTTCATTAGTGTTCCGTGTTTCCTGAGCGTTCCGTGTTTCCCGTGTTTTCGTGTTCCGTGTTCCAGTACCTTGTTTCCATCCGGCTGTGTTTCATGAGTGTTCCGAGTTTCGTTCGTGTTTCTTTGTTCCGAGTTTCCTGTGTCTCCGTGTATCCTGCCTGACCCTGGACTGCTACTGACCGTGAGTTTGCCTGATCCCTGCCTGTATTTTTGCCGTGACCATTTTGTGTATGACCTGGACCGTCTGACCGTGCCTTAAGAAATAAACCTTTTTTTGATCGTAATCCTGCCTCCGTGCTGTGCATGTGGGTCCGCCGCCTGCCCGAGTCCCTGACATTTTCCTGTCCCCCGTCAACAAGGACAGGTAGGAACTAATGTTGATGACAAATAAAATCACAGTAGCTGAAATGTCACGTTTCCCAAACATAAAATAAAAAAAATAAAAAGGAATACTAACTAAGGTTACACTACTACAATTTTAAAAAGTGAATAAGGATGATCTAGACCAGAGGTCTGCCACCGGTAACACCCACGTTTTAAATGAAAAAAACAAACACTGGGAGCCGCGGAGGGCGGCAATATTATATTATTTGAGAACATTCAACATTTGTTTTTTAATCCAAAGAAGACATAAAAGTCGGGGCTCAGAGATCTAGCCGATGATAAAACATTGTCAAGGCATCGACAAGGACAGCTAACTCGCTTTTCCCTGCTTCAAACAGCTGTTTTAACTGAGAGCAACCTGTGCGGCATCACCGGTCAATCTGTAAACGTATTAATTTTTTTTTGTAAATAAAAATAATGTTTGCCCTGTTCAAACCTGCACTTCCATTCAACAGACGGACATGAAAGAGGGAATAACGAAATAAACAGCTGGTTAACTTTGTGGGAACATGGCTGTAGCTCTGCAATGACTTTATGTGGTACAGGTGAAAGCAGTAATAACGAAATAAACAGCTGGTTAACTTCGTAGGAACACCTTGTAGTAGGAACTGGTATATTTAGAAAACCCAGTAGTCCTAGTGTTAAGGTGTGTGAACTGGGGAGGAGACGGCAACAGCGACTGAAGAGCGACTGAATAGAGTTGATGTCTTCCCCGCTGACAGGCGCATTCATTTGATAATGCACGTATCTTGGCTGACAGTTCAGTTAAAAACCACACTGAATCTTCATTAAACCGTCCCTGAATAACAAATATGAACTGCAGTTTCTTCCTTGATTATCCATGATTATTATGAAGAAGAAGCGCAAATCTTCGCCAGTCCAAATTGTGCAATTAATACTGTGTTTACAATAAAGGTAATAAATAATAATATTAGTATTTTCATTTTAAAAAAGCACTGCATATTTTAAACGAATGTCGAAGTGCTACAAATAACTTAGACCAGAAAGCTACGATAAATACATACGTTTTTTTTTTGCAGAGTAAACATGTAGAACAAACTACTTGCTGCATTAATGAGTCTTAGACCTGCAGCTGATCACGCCACCCGATGCTGCCCAGTCTCCCACGGAGCTTTGTCCTGAAGCTGAAGTATTTCTCACCTGCTGATCGAGTAGCAGCAACACATAAGCATGTCTATGCGCCTCTACGAAGGAGGGGGGAGGGTTGTGTAGATTTCCTTTGCGACTGTGAGCAAACATGAGACAAGCAAAAGCTTGGTCGAACTCAGATCCAAGTCATCTGAGTACGAAACACATCACATATCATTCGATCTCGTGTTTCATTCGAGCGGCAGTCGGGAGCTCTCTGCTACGACTGCTGCCCCACGACCCGTCCACGGATGAGCTTCCATTAAAAATTAAAAGCAGTTTTAGCAGTTTGTTTTTCGTTTTTCTCTAAACGAAAAAAACAGCTTAAAATTCAAGTCCATGTGTTTTTGTTAAAAAATATTTTTGTTCGGTTTATTGGTTTGTAATGCGGTGCTTTTATTCGGGATAGATAGACGGATGGGAAATCAAAGTTTTGAAACATACACGGGCCGAATAAGTCACATGCCCGCACAGTCAAAACAAATTCTCGCTACATCTAGTTCACCACTGCCCCGTTCCTCTCGTAGCCTGCATTTGCACATCCATACATTTGTGTATTGGTCACTCTTCTCTGTCTGGACACATGACTCCGAAACACGTCACATGTTTGTGTAAGAGATTGATGTCTCCACCAAATTATAAGCAGAGGTAACGAGAGAACGACTTTTTGTTTTCCGTATTTATTAACTCCAATTCCGTGTCTTTTTGTAAAAAACAAATATTTTTGCCTGTTTTATTGGTTTGTAAGGCGGTGCTTTGATTAAAATCCGTTTTCAGCTCAACGAAAGAGAAACGAAAACGCCGGTGAAAGTGGCTGGATGGACGGATGGGAAATGAAAATGTTGAAACGTACACTGGTCGAATAAGTCTCTCAGCCTCAGTTACAATGACACGCACAGTCAAAACAAGTCAAACTGCAGTTCTGCAGACACATAGTAAACGCGTAGGAACAAACATGTTGCTGTAATGCGTCGCTGTAGATCTGCTGATTTCTGGCGTCCTGTCAAATTTACGACCGACAACTGCTGTAAAACAAATTCCTATGATTATTACGGTTATTTACGTAAAATCTACGACTATTGGAAAACATTCATTAACAAGTTGTGGAAGTTTAAAACCTAAATAAGCGGCTGTAGTCGCAGATGGACTGCGCTCTACGTCTTTACTTGCGCATTCAAATTATATTAAATAAACCGCGACGCATAATCATGGTATTATGTGAAGTCAATGTGTTGTATCGGATGTTAGAGCGGTGGGTGTGTACATATTTTTAAGAGACGCCTTCTATTTAAAGACACGAAAAAGCTGAGGAGAATGAAAACAAGAATGTGTTGCTGCTGTGGCGCTGCCTGTTTTAAACCACACAGAACGATTATAACTTCGCAGTGAACGGAAAATAACTAAGCCATCAACAAGTTGTTGCCCTTCATACTCCCCATGTTTTAGCACACAACAGATACTTAATAGTAAAATAGGTCTGGTGTAATATATGTGTGTTACAGGTAGAAATGAACAGTCGGACCTCAGTCCGTCCCTCAGCGTCCTGATTTTTTCCAGCCGGCTGCAGGATTAAAAATCTTTAGTCAGCGACGCACTCGCTGCGCCGTGGCGACGCGGCGGTACTGCAGTAAAAACCCTAGTCACTTTGAACCGCTGCCACTGTACATCAAGGATGAGGCCACGACAGATGACATGCTGGGCTGAATAACAGCACGGAGGCACTCGTCCTGGCTGCACAGCAGCAGGCCCGGTGTCATAGAGGCCCAGATCTACCACACCAGACAAGACCCAAGGTGTAGACTGTGCAAAGAGGCCCCTGAGATGGACCAGCACATAACTGCAGTGTGTAAGATGCTGGCAGGGAAAGCATACATGGAACGCCATAACCAAGTGACTGGCATAGTATACAGGAACATCTGCGCAGAGTATGGACTGGAAATCCCTAGGTCAAAGTGGGAAACGCCTTTCCAAGGTGGTACAGAACGAGCGAGCCAAGATCTTGTGGGACTTCCAGATACAGACAGACAGAATGGTAATGGCAAACCAACCAGACATTGTAGTGGTGGACAAAGAAGCATGAGAAACTAGAAAAAAACCAAGGGCTCAGAGAAGAACTGGAGAAGGCTTGGAAGGTGGTGGCAAAGTGGTGCCTGTGGTGATCGGAGCACTGGGGGCAGTGACCCCCAAACTGGAGGAGTGGCTACAACTGATCCCTGGAAATACATTTGATATCTCAGTCCAGAAAAGTGCAGTCCTAGGAACAGCAAGGATACTGCGCAGAACCCTCAAGCTTCCTGGCCTCTGGTAGAGGACCCGAGCTTGGAAAGTGGATGAGACCACCGTGGGGTGAGAAGGGAGTTTTTTATATATATATGTGTATTTATATGACCCTTGAAATGATTGGTGAATGACTTTTGCATTAGACTCTTTAATAATAAATCAGAGTTTTACCTTAAAATCTGTTGTAAATATCAGGTTTTTGTTCAAAACTACTTTAAGGATCTCAATATTATTAAGAGTTTAGATAAATTATTTTTTTAAATCAGAGAAGTCTCTTCAGCTTTGTCCTTTTACTTATAGACACAATAATTGTCATATGATTTTGTATTAAAAAATTCACATTTGCCTTGGGTTTACACCTTTGAAACTGTTCAAACATTCAAGTCTTTGTTTAATAAAGTAAGTATCGTAACAGCTCTTCTAGACAGGCCACACGTGGCTAAGGAGCGACAGGTAAATTAACTATACAGCTAATTACTATGCTAATCTATAAGTTTTTAAATAAATATAAATTACCGGAACCTCTTGGTTAAATCCACCTACGACTTGGTCTTGACACATGTTAAGACGCTTGTCTCGGTCACGTTTCTTACTTACAACCACTACCTTTTAAACAAGCTGCTCTGGTCGGTAACACATAACACATTACCGCTAAATTGAAACCCCCAGGCTAGCGGACACATTTCTTTGCGCAGTGTAAAAGAGCCAGTGAGGCAGAAGAAGAGCCAACGACTAAAAATAAAAAGAAAGCCACATTTAACAGACAATACCAGGAGTCCTACCTGAAACATGGACTTATTACAACTGGTTGTTCCAAGTCCACTCTGCCTAATGTGTAGCGAGGCAATCAAGCCTTCAAGCTGCTTCATCATGTGGAGATCAAGAATTCCACATGTTAGGCGATGTTACAAGGATGCTTCTAATAAAACTGCACACATGGTGGATGCACTTTTATTATTGTAAATACAAAATACCAGATTTCATGTCGATCATAACCTTTTATTTTGGTAGGGTTAGGGTTATATTTCCGACCCACCATAAAGACCAGTCCATGAAAATATTGTGACATTAAACCAGTCCATGGCGCAAAAAAGGTTGGGGACAACTGTTATAGATAAAGACATTTTACAAAATTTTCAGTTTCCCCAGTAGTATGTATACTGCTCCTCGAAGCAGTACCCTAGGAATCTAGTATGGCTGAGTGGCTGAGGAGCATGACTCTAGCGCAGGACATCCTGGTACGAAATCTGACTACAACAAGTTTTTTAACAAAATTCAGAAGAAGGATTTACAGGACTGTATTAATGTGCAAAACATTTTATGATTTTTATTGAAATTAAACTGGTTTTGCTTTATTTGTGCACATTCAGCTCTGCAACTTTTTCTTTGCAGATCTGATCAGCTATACATTAAACTCTTCAGGTAGTTTCAGTAATGTTTCAACTGATTAATTACAAATATTTAATCAGAATATTTTACAGTATAATAAAAACCCACACTCCCTCCCTCCAAATTTTTTCCACAATAAAAGCAATCCAATTGCTCAATAGCATGTTTTCTGCTTTTGACTGGATAGTTACTGACACTGTTTTAAACTTAGCAGTTAAGCACATCCAAATACTTTCAGAATTCAAGCATGAGTCAAAATAATTAGCTTTCGTAAAAAAAATATTTAAACTGTTTCATCTTTTTCTTTATCCACTTAATGGTATAAGTCCTTGTCTGGGAAGAAGGAGATCTGGTTTTGATTCCCATTGGAGGCATGTTTATGCATTCAGTTTTTCATATAACTACATTGATTTCCTTCAGATAAATTGAGTTATATATTTAATATATATGCAGCTTTCAGCTATTTTATAAAAGGGTCATCTGTGACTAGTCATTCACACTGTTTTACAATTTAACAATTATCCACACTCACTTTTCAAAATAAATTTAGATCCTCAGCTTTATATAGCAATATTTCTGCTTTCACTGGTTTATTATGACTTTATGTGACTATTTAACAGTTTAGTAATTAGGTACACACTTCTTCCATATCCTTTCAAAAATAAAAGCACCAATCCAAATCTTTAGACTAAATAGCACATTTTCTGCTTTTGACTGGTGAATGATTAGTTAATGAGACTATATTACAGTTTAGCAATTACCTGCACATGCTTCCTTCAATGCTCCAACTTTTCCAAATTTAATATTCAGCTACTCCCTCTACAGCTACTGTCAGCTGTTTTGAATGTTCCACAACTTTCAACTATTCTTTCAGCTCTTGGACTCTATTTACCTATTTTGTAATACGTATATAATTGAGCAATCCTTTACAGACTTCCTTCATTTTAGCATTTCTTGAATTTCAGCAGATCTCTTTGAAGTTTCCTTAATTTGAAATTCAACTGCTTCAGCTTCCTTTTAAAATATTCAGTTCTGTTCACCCAGTTCAGATACATTCATCTATACTTTATGTGCTTAATCTACTTTCAGATATGTTTTAAATGTTTCAGCTATTTTCAGCAATTCTTCAGCAATACATTCAGATATATAGAAATGATTTTTCTAATTAATACAGTTCTTCCGTCTGCATCTAACTGGCCCCACATACTTTAAGCTACAGAAACCACTCAAATTTTTAAAAATGCAGCTTTTTAAGATGACGCAGGCCATTATTTTTTTTATTCATATGTTTCATATAAGTTTTTTCCACCTTTTTTTTAAATTAATGGAGAAATGTGCAATGCCTTATTGGTGTTGTTTACATGTCATTTTTGCAAGGATTGATATATGATTTTGCCTTACAAGCTTTTTTTACAACATTTACATCAGAGCTGTAGCTTTCAAAGGGTTGCAACAGTCAGATAAATATATTTAGTTGTACCTTTTGTTCATCAACCAGTTTCAGCTTTTGTTTCAGTGTTTATTAATGAATAAATTAAATATTGACACATCTTTTTTTATTTTTTAAAAACGTCAGTTTGTCCACTGTGGCAGGGCTTAGACAATACATTTTTTGACATTATTTCTTCTGCTTTGGAACACAACCGCTCACAGGGTTTTGCCACTGCTAACTTACATAAATGGGGATAGACGTATTTCTGTTTCTTCCAGTGTTGGAGCCCGCGGCAAAATCTGAACCTGTAATCTGTAGCTTAAAGTATGTGGGAGTAGTTATGCGCAGACAGAAAAACTATAATGTACTATAATACAGTAATTAGCCGCTCTGAAAAACAATACAGTTAATGCTGGAACTACATCAAATTAAGCAAACCTTTACAGACTTCCTGCATTTTCAGCAGTTCTTCAATTTACTACTTCAGCTTCTTCTGCAAAAATTCTGTTTAAACAACTCTTAATTCTCTTCAGTTACAATAATCTAATCTTTACATGCTTCATTTATTTTCAGTAATGTTTCAGTATGTAAGTGTTTCAGCTACATTCAGCAATTCTTCATTAATATAATTAACATGGAAGCATTCACTGTGCATTTTCTTATGGAAGTGCTATTTCTAGTCTTTAACATCTTTTTACCTTGGTCAGCGTTTTAATCGTTGTTATGTTTTCAATCTTTGTCAATTGTTTTGTCCTTGTCAATGTCTTGACGTCAGCAACTTATGAGCGATCTTTTTCAGCAACAGAACAGCTCTGAAATATATATTACTGTTTAGCAATTGACTGTGCATGCTTCCTCCAATGCTCCAACATTTTCAAATTTAAAATGAAATTACTCCCTCTGCAGCTACTGTCAGCTGTTTTAAATGTTTCCACAACTTTTCTTTCAGCTCTTGAACTCTATTTACCTATTTTGATACATTTAGTTATATTTCATCAAATTCATCAAATCAAAAATTCATTCATCTACACTTTATGTGCTCAAGCTATTTTCAGATTTTAAATGTTTCAGTTATTTTCAGCAATTCTTCAGCAATACATTCAGCATGGAAGCATTCACTGTGCATTTTCTTATGGAAATGCTTTGTCTAGTTATGTCTTAGAATAATCGCTCAAAACGTTCTAAACGTGCGTCATTACTATATTACTCATTACTCATTCATAGCTATTACTTTTCACGTTTTCAGCTTTCCATCTTTTAACGTTATTCAATTTTTTATTTTATTATTTTTGTCGTTTTTTATAATGGTCGTCTATGGGAATCATCATTCAACGTCCCGTTAATTTGCCTCTTTTCCTTAGCTTCTGTAATCGTTATACTTTGGCATAGAAACGGCATTTAAATATCAAAAGCATCTATCATCGTTTAACTTTCACCGTGTAAATCAGCGTCTTTGTATTTGTACTGTAGTTTTCAACTTGTGAGCGTTTAAATATTGTGTGGTTTTCAATGATTTCTCAGCGTTTCCTTAGTGTGTATTGTGTGAGCTAGAGTGCATGATGTCTAAAGTGGGAGGGCTTGTTTTTTTAAGCTAGAAATTCTGTCTTCAACTCATCACTACAGCCACAGTTTTCATGCTATCAACATAGTATTTCAATAGTTTGTAGTCATACTTGTCTTCTTTTCAATGATGTGTCTGTCTAAGCTATCAGACCTACACTTTAGTTGCTCTCAACATTAAAGCACAGAGATTAATGAATTCCCCATAGACTGACTACAATTTTTTGTCCTCAAACATAAAATTCTCACCAGTTGCTGATTAAAGCCTTGGGAAGCATAAAGTGTAGTCCTTTCAAAATAAAGCTTAGTCAACTTTTTGTGATTGTCAATGATGTCTCTTGGAAAACCTTTTAATTTTTGTCAAATTTTATTATTAACCCTTTAATCTTTTTGGTTTCAGCTTTTTGTTTTGGTAATCTTTTTAAGCTTTTTGTCAATGTTTTGACGTCAACAGCTTAATTAGCGTTTGGCATCGTTGCGGCAGCAGATCAGCTCACACGTAATATCTCGGAGATCTAGTTTATACTTTTTGTCTGTTTGTTAAGTTAATTCTAATGGAGTATGTATGTATGAAGTATGAAGCAGTTGTGGCTGCTAACAAGGGCGTGTTGTGAAGCAGTTGTAAGAAGTCCACAGCGCTTGTCTTCTCATGTTTATCTTGAGTTGTTAGCTCCTTTTCCATGCTGTGCACTGCATCAAGCCAGCTGAGTGCAACCCAACGAGGTTCGCAGCAAGGGTCAGCGCAGGCACAGACAGGCAGTACAACTCCACTACAGTTAGAAGAGAGCTGTGTTTGTGTCAGACACATCATCTGCCACTGTGGTAACAAGCAAAGCCGTTTAATTGCCTCCATCACAGGACGGTAACCTCACTTGGCTGAAAATGTCAGCTGTCGTCAAGTTTAGGGACAATATTCATATACTTTTACTCTCTGTCTCTGAGATGCTAATGGAAGTGAGTGGCAGGGAGCTGGCACAAGATGCCAGTCACAGTGTGGAAGGCTATGTACAGTAAGGGAGTAGTACCCAAGTACTCCAACCTATGTCCTGACAGACACTGTTACCTGAATTTATAAATCTTTCATAAATCAAAGTGGACCCAAGTGTTAGAATTGGAAGGACAGACAAAGCTGCACTTCCTCCAGGGGTGTTACACAGGACAGAAGCTAAGGGAGCTCCCCTGAGGGAAATCCACTTCCACAGATCAGTCGGCTTACCACAGCTTCAAACACTGTACTGTACCACACCCAGAGGCAATTAACAGCTGTGAGAGTTTACATGCATTTGCTTTTCCTTAACCACTTTATTTTCAAGTTTAGTTCAAAGCATGTTAACCCCATATTTTACATTAAGAGTATGTTTCAATGAAATAATGGATGGCCAAGACACAGGTTGATCAAATACATTGTCCATATATGGACGCAGATTGTTCGATCGACCATAACCCATAACCTCATCAGTGTGAGAAGGCACTCTTATAGGGCTGCATGGATCACAATCACAACTCACATGGACATGATGCAGTACAACAGCTCGTCTGTGCTTTGGGGCAAAGAAATGGTAACGGCAAGATAGTAATTCTGCCTGGTGGTGCAACACCTGGGATCATCTCCAGATGGCAAAGCAACATGTGTCTGCTGTAGTAAGGGATGGAAGACACAGCATCAAGCGTGGTCAGCTGTCAGGGAACTTTTGTCTAGACAAGTCATACAAACTTTACACTCACACTTCTCTCAAGTAGAGGACAGCTCCACTTTTGTGTGATTTTTGTGGCTTTGAAGAAATTGTGTTGAAAGAAATGTGGAGTTGGCCAAATTTTTCCTGTAAAATGCAGCAACCACATTCACTAAAGGTGATGGATACAGTATGTATGGATCAGAAGAAACTAAATACAGAAAGACAACCACTCACTCACACCTACAGATATCTTAGAGTCTTAGGTCCATCTGACTGTGTGAGGAAAACAGAGAACCTGGAGAAGACCCACATGGACACAAGGACAGCATGCAGATTCCACACAGAAAGGCACCAAGTTATCCTGGAATGGAACCTGGGCCGTAAGCTGACAGTGCCAACCACTACACCACCGACTGTCACTATTCCAGTATTCAAGTAAAACGTATACAGCAAGTACTGGGTTGAATTGTGTTCCTTCGTAGACACTTGTCTCAAGACTCTGATCTATGAGGGTGAAACTATGCATTGTTTACAAAGGCCCAAGTGTGAGAGGTGTGTGGCCTGTGATTGACCATCTATATGTCTAGGGTGAACATCACCACAGCCTCTCACCCAAGACAGCTGGGATAGGCTCCCTCACCCAGGACCCTAACAAGCTAAAGCAGCTCAGATGGTGTAGTCATTTATGGTGTATGGAAGTCATATAAAAGCACAATCAAGTATATGAAGTGTAGAGAGGCTACAGTTACTAAATTGTTGGCTAAGATGTTTGTATGTGTTTTAATGCAGTCAAAACAACAGGCAGACCTGAAAGCAGCTCCTTGATAGGAGCACTTTTTAATGGGACACACACTTACAAAGTGTGCCTGACAATATCTGACAGAGACACTGCATGATTTGCTTCGTGTTGTAATGCTCCTGCACCATGTCTGTGCATGTGTGTGTGTTACTGCCCTTGTCCTCCTCAGAGCAGCAGGAACATACACACATATTCACCGGTGGGCACTGGGACAGGCAGACAATTAAACAGGTCAGCGTGGGGTAACCTCAGATGGCCTACGGGGGGCGGTAGACGCACAGCTGGAGGTAACAGGACAGGCGAGAACAGCAACACCTGAGACGGACATACTCTGTGTTTCACAGGCAGATGCTAAGGGACATGCACACACACCTACAGCCACACATGCACAGAGGCAGCAGGAGAGAAAGATGATTAAGAAGTTAGAGAGTTAAGGATAAGAAGCCCTTCTGGACACGGACCTCCACTCTAAATTCCTGAAAGGACACAAAAACAGCGTCTCTCACCAAGGACCATGGTGAAACATAACGATCACAATTTACCAAAGTATATCTGCAGAATAATTTCTCAGCTACAAATTTATATGGTTCTTGATAAAAGAGCTGAAGATTCCTTTAAGTGAATACCTGAGTTTATAATATAGATATGAGACAAACATCTTTCTATATTTTTTTTTGTAAATGTTTGTATGTATCTGGTTACATATTTTAAATGACATATTGCATGCTACACTAAGAAAGTATATTTTGTAACAACAATTAAGAAAACAGGTGCCTCACTATGTCTGAACAAACTTCAGCCCTTGTGCCTCTGTGATAGCAGCCAATTAAAGCTTGTTTCTGTGTTTGCATGGTAACTGATTGTCAAGGCAAAGGTATTCTTGTTTGCTTTTGCAGCCAAGGCAGAATTACCTCGATTTTGTACAAAATAGTCAATTAAATTAACTGTGAAAGGCTATTTATTTTAACCCGGGGATACATGTTTTTCTCTTTTTCTCTCCTCTCATAGATGTTGTAAAGGGGGAAAAAGCAGCAGAGGAGGCGAAATTGGCAAGAGAACAAAGAGGGAGGATTCAGTGGCTGCTTCAGAGCTGGAATCACACTGCCATCAGATGGATCACAGCCAGAACTGCAGCAGCACTTCTGACTTCAACGCAGTGGCAGTTCTGGCCAAAAGCGTTTTCTAATGTCATGCTTGCTTTATACCTGTTTTCCTAATTTACATGTCTCGCATGTATTGTAGAAACGTGCAGCTCTGATATTTATGACATTTAGTCTGACCACTGGTGTGTTTTCAGTGAACGTTGAGTACCACACACCACACAATACAATCAAATAAGAAGATGAAAAAATGCAGTGCAATCTGTTTAGATGAACAGGGGCAGTTAAATAGGAAAGCACCGCCAAAACATGTCATGTAGTCCTGGCCCCTATTTCTTTTGTGACTTCATTTTGATCTGGTGATAATCTAATGTGCATGTGGGATTTGGTTGCAAATGAAGACGCTTAGGAAGAGGACGTCTGCTTTTCCAGCCCATATGGAATTACAAATTCCATATTACAAATTCAAATGTGCACATACAAGAAGGAAAAAAGCACCAAAATCATTTTTAATGAAAGTGTTTTTACCACAGTCTTATATCAGATGCATTCAAACGTCCACTGGCATACAAATGAAAACAATGCAGCACCAGAAACATATGGGACAGCACACACACGTCTGGTTAAATGAGGCATGTGATACACTGTAGTGAAATGTGCATGACAGTAAGACAGAGAGAATAATTGTGACTGTGGGAAAGAGCAAATGATGTGCTGCAGGGAAGTAAACAGTGCCAGTTCCTGTGATAGACTGCTCAACACTTTCCGTCTCATTGACTTTGAATAATTTTTCACATCAAATGAAACTTAATTACATCACAACAACTCATGGTGGATAGTTTCTTTTCTCTTTCAATTTGTGTGTCTTGCTGTGTGCATGTAAAGAAAGATGAGCATTTCTGTTGGTCAGGTCTGTCAAACAAGAGGCTTAACTATTTAGAGCTCATTGCGATTCAGAAAATAGTCATTTTCCCACAAGGCAAAACGGCACATATCTGTTGCAAGTTTTATGCAAAAAAAGGATCAGCTCAGCTTCAATAATATCATAAATCTGTGGCTATGCAGGTCACATTCGTATTTTACCATGATAACTTTACTCACAATCACAAACTTTTACTCATTCGTTGGTCTTAGTAGTAGAGTATAATTTACTAGAAGAATACTACATATAGTACTGTAGATGTTAATGGCACACATGCTGTGTGCTAATACTAATGACATCAGGCAAAAAGGAAAAGTCAGTTTCCACCATATACAGATGCGGAACAGAATAAGCTTGCACTGCAACAGGTTTGTGAAAACATGGACATGGAAGCCTCACTCACTCATTGTCCCTGCTCATGGCATGGTGGAGCCTTTCACAGCTGTCATTGGGCCAAAGGTGGGGTATACCTTGGACAGGTCACCAGTCCATCACAGGGCCACACACTGTATAGAGGCAGACAATCACTCAGCGTCACACCTGCGGGAATTTAGAACGTCCAATCAGCCTAACTCCGCAACATTTCTCCATAGTACCTGGAGAACCAAACACGGGGAGAACGACAAAGCAATTTGACCTGTCAGGTGCCCTTCTGGGGCGAGTTTGCATGTGCTCCGTGTTTTTTTGTATTTTAGAATAATACATGTTTTATTTAATTATTTATCTATTTTAAGTTGTATGTGCGTGACATCCAACAATGTTCAGTCACAAATGTGATTGTGATGTATTTTGGTGTGAAGACAGGCTGAATCTTTGTGTTTTTGGTTTCCTTATCAATGCACCACATTAGGCACTATTCTGGTGCTACAATTAGCATGAGCAGAATTATGAATTAATTATATGAATTAATAATTAAAACTGATTTTATTTAATATTATATAAATTATGCTATCTCAAGATAAACAAAAAATATGTACAGTAGATGGCCTTGGTCTGTTTGAAGATGTGCGCCTCAAGCTCTCTGACAGAACAAGCTGTTTACAGGTTGTGTCATTTAATTTGCAAATGAGAAATCATCCCTTCTACTCTTTGCGGAAGCGCATAAGCCTCAGGGGAGGTAAGGTCACAACAACTTTCTTTGCGTCCTCGACACCTAAATAGAAATAAAACTGTTATGTTTACATTGTGTTGCTCTTACACATATAATAGATTTAATATTCTAAAAACTTTATTAATCCTAAAAATAAATTGCTTTGTCTACCTTTGCTCTTTTTTGCACTTAACACAGACAGACACAAAAGGAACAGAAGGGAACCACAACAGAATGATGACAGATATGTCTTATACTATACTGATATATACTGACGTTTTGAGAAATAATAGCTGAGTTATATAAGATACAGGAGCTCGTGAGGTGAGCAAAAAATATTTAAAAGACATAATAGAACTGTGCTATTATTATAGTATTACCATGTTACAGTAAAGCAAACAACTAAGCATCAAACACATAAAACAGCATAGATTATTTCACTCGCCATAACAAAGTACACAATCCTATGTTATTCCAGAACAAATTCAAATTGTCAAAAATTAAGCGATCGGAGGTTTACTGTTGCATTGGGAAAACACAGCCGATTCAGTGTTCACAGCCTGCAAACACCTCATTAGATAAAAAATAGCACAGTATATGTGTACAGTGATAATCTTCCTGTGATAATGGTCTGGAGGCTCCAATGGTGCAAGGTCTGCAGAATAGAAAGGCCGAGCCCTATGCTCAGCTGTTTTTAGTACAATATACTCATGTATTACAACACTTTTGTGCCATTACTATTAAATTCAAGTTTGGAGTATAATCTACTTAAAACCGAGAAGCAGTTTAAAACCTGGGAAACTTTAAGTTAAATTTACTTAAAAAGTTTTGGTGGTGATCACGTGTTTGTATCTCCACGGAGACAGGATTTTAAGCTTTGTGATTGGCTGCTTCGAAACTGTGAGAAAAACACGCATTAAAATTATTGACACTTTGCTGCCTCAGTGACTGCTAGCTGACTTTAGCTGTTTCCGTTTTAATAGTTTTTCGTCTCATTAGAGACACACATGAACATTACCTCAACGCGCACTACAAACACTAAACTGTCTGAAAACAATGGACAAAGCCCCACAGACAGATTTACTGGACTTCCGCCAGAGAACAGCTTGAACCACAGTCAGGGTTTCCAGACCTACGATGATTAATATATTTATACGATAGTTTTGGGGTCTGTATGACATACAGTATCCTAGAGTTACTACCGTTTGTCATATTTTGATGTCGATTTGATGGACGTCCACGTCACCAGAGACAGTTTTACTCGTAGTTAGTTGGCTACTCGCCCATGTCAATCACATCAGCAGCGCTGCTTATTGGTTCAACGATCTGCTCATGTGTTTTGTTTTTTATGATTTCAGTGGTCAGGTTTAATCATTTCAATTGAATTACACCTTATATGTGTAAAACTATATGTTTTCTACACTGATTACAGTAAATAGTAGAGTTCGATGATAGACTTTGTAGTCGTTTCACCTGACCTTTGTGAGGTTTTGGTCTTGTTTCCAGTTTTATTTTTGAAAGGTCTGAGTTGTCATCCATGTTGTTATGTTTTGGTTCCAGTTTCCATTTCCTGTTTTATGTTAAAGGACTTCCGGTTTCTTCCGGACTTCCGGTTTCAGAAAGCAGCGATCTGCCGCCTTCTGACGCCTCAGGCCTGGGCCTGGAGCATCATTCTCCGAGCCTGCAACCAGGTCTGCCGGCATTGCCGCAGCAGAACGTGGGCCGACGGGACGTGAATTTCTCCCTCCAGGGATGGGAACAGGGGAGGCTGGAACCCATATGTGCACTGGAAAGGAGTCAATCCTGTGGAGGAGCAGGGTAGAAAGTGGGTTCTTGGATGCCAGCAGCCGTAGTCCCACCTCCAGCTGCTGGTTGGCCCTCTTAGTTTGCCCGTTGGTCTCCGGATGGTATCCCGAGGAGAGGCTGACCTTGGCCCCAAGGAGAGCGCAGAAGTCCCTTCAGAACCGGGACACGAACTGGGGTCCATGGTCAGACATGATGTCCTGGGGAAAACCATAGAGGCGAAAGACATGGTCCAACATGGCCTGGGCCGTCTGTTTGGCCGACGGGAGCTTGGGCAAAGGGATGAAGTGAGTACATTTTGAAAAGCGATCCACCACCGTCATGACCACTGAATTACCCTGGGATGGTGGCAACCCAATGACAAAGTCCAATGCCACAGGGACGCGATGCTGTGAGAGAACGCGAGACTCTGCGAGAACAGCACGAGAAATTCAACAAGGCGGCGCGACACCGATAGTAAACAACAGCGCGACAAACTATCCGCCAATTTAAATAAATAACTACCTTATTTTACGGAAAATAATCAACCACCCTACCATTCTGGATAACACCGAAGAAAGTTTCGAGTACATCGACGAGTGCTTCGAGCGTCTGGTAATGGGGAAAAAGGAGACGGCTCCAAACAAGCGTTCCCGTCCGTCTGACTCACCTGAGTCACCTGGAGCTAGCTCGGCGGACAAAAACATCACGGACATCCTGGAGTCAATCGAGAAAAAAATATCAAGTTTCGACGCACGTCTGGCGCTAGTGGAACTCCTCCACAAAGAGTTTATGGCCCTCCGCGACTCCCTGGAATTTAGCCAGCAGCAGGTGATTTCTCTCGCCACCGAGAACGAGGCCCTGAAAGGAACGGTGCAGTCCCTGACGGAGGATGTGGCTCAGCTAGCGACCGAAAATAAAAAAATAAAAGAAGGTATCATCGATCTGCAGGCCCGCAGCATGAGGGACAACCTGGTGTTCTCGGGGATTCCAGAACAGGCGGAGGAAAACACGGAAACCACAATTAAAAACTTCATTAAACAACAGATGAAGATTCCAGCGGAAGTTGTCGACAAGATGGCGTTCCACCGTTCGCATAGACTTGGAGGAAGACGACCGGATGGCCAGCGCCCTCGACCCATCGTTGCCAAGTTTCATGACTTTAAGGCGAAGGAACTGGTTAAGAGCCGGGGCAGACAGCTGAAGGGAACCGACTACAGCGTCAACGACCAGTTCCCCAAGGAGATCCTCGACCGCCGCCGCCGACTGTTCCCCATCCGTAAGAGGTTCATGGCAGAAGGCTGCAGGGCTGTCATCAGCGTCGACAAACTGTACGTCAACGGAGAGCTCTACCGGGACCGGGAAGCAACTCCGTGGCTGTACTAGCAGGTGGTATGTAAAAACAATGGTTTAATATAAAAGGTTTGTTAAAAAAAACAATAGATGCAATGCAACTATGTGTTATAACTTTACATCCAGTATTCAAACTCGTTCTCTCGCAGATGTTTCATATAAATGTTTACTGTCATTCTAATGTCACTCACTCACTCACTTTGCAAAGCGCTCACCATACGTAATCACTCACTTTCCTTTCACTTTAATTTTCCTTCCCTTTACTCTTTTTCCTTCACCTACTTTCACTCCACACTGTCTACATCCTTTTCTCTATTCTTCTCCCACGTAGTCAGCCAGCTATGTAGCCCTCCAACAGCCACACACAAACATCTACTGCACAGGGGAAACACGTGCACATACATAGGTAACACACAACTCAGAATACACAGGTACTTAAGGTTAGCCACACACCTAAAGTCTGTCACACTACATACACACAAGACTAGTGATCCACAGCAGTCAGGTAAGATATGACACCACTGAAGATTGTCACTTGGAATGTACGTGGAATCAATAAGAAGGAGAAACGATTTAAAATATTTAACCATTTGAAAACCCTACAAGCAGACATTGTTTTACTACAGGAAACTCATATTCCCCAAATTATAAATTACACTCTGGCATCAGCAGAGTTCCCACATGCTTACTTAGCCGGTTACAATTCTAAACAAAGAGGGGTCGCCATCCTGATAAATAAAAAGATTAACTTTACGCATAACGATACCATTGTAGATCCAGAAGGGAGATATATAATCATTAATATCTTGATAGGAAACATTGAATATTGCATAGCTAATGTGTATGGCCCTAATGCTGACGACCCCTCTTTCTTTCACAGCTTCTTCACATCACTGTCTGCTCACTCTGGTTCCAAACTTATAGTAGGAGGGGACTTTAATTTAGTATTTAACCCAGAGTTGGACAGGCTAAGCAAAGCTGTGAGCAACAGGAACTGGCAATCAATACAGACCTTAAAACAGTACATGGATGACTTTGGTCTCTGTGACACATGGCGTTCTCTTCATCCTACATCCAGGGAATATACCTTTTTCTCACCAGTTCACCACTCTCACTCCCGTATAGATTATATTTTAGTAAATAACTCAGTCTTACAAGATGTCTCTGACACCAATATTCACTCTATCACAATCAGTGATCATGCACCAATGTCCATTTCGTTGATTAAGACAGCCACACCATCAACCAGGAATTGGAGGTTTAATACATCATTACTCAATGATCAAGACTTCATCAGTTATGTCAGGAGAGAATGGAAAACCTTTATAGAAATCAACGATACACCGGAAATCTCACCCTGTGTTCTTTGGGAGACTGGGAAGGCAGTTATGCGCGGTAGAATTATTTCATATTCATCACACAGGAAAAAAAAGGACATGTTACTTGAATTAGAATTAGAGCAAAAAATAAAATCTCTAGAGATTAAATATGCAGCCTCTCCAACCAATGATGTCCTAGAAGACCTAAAGAATCTAAAGCTGAAATTAAATAATATAATTGATTGCAAAACTCAGTTTCAGATAGACCAATTACGCTGGGAGAACTTTGACCATGCTAATAAATGTGGTAAATTTCTAGCTAACCAATTAAAAAATAATAAAGAGAAACAAATCATCCATTCAATAACTAATAAGGAAGGCAACATTACTCGTGATCCCCATGAAATAAATGATACCTTTAAAAACTTTTACCAAGAGTTATATACGTCCCAAATAGATCCACCCACCTCAGCCATAGAGGCGTTTCTGAATAAACTAGAACTGCCAAAGCTAAATGAAGAACAATCTACAACTCTAGACTCATTGTTATCTTTGGCAGAACTACATGAAGCTCTGCAGGAGATGCCCAATAAAAAAGCTCCAGGACCAGATGGATTCCCAACTGAATTTTTCTGGTCCATGCTGGCACCCAGCTTTTACAAAATGTTAGCTGAAATTAAACAACAACATTCATTACCCACAAATATGAATTCTGCCTTCATAAGCCTGCTCCAAAAACCAGGGAAAGACCCTACACTCCCATCGAGTTATAGACCAATTTCACTAATAAATGTAGATCTAAAAATAGTGTGTAAAGCACTTGCTAGAAGATTAGAAAAAATCACTCCATATATAATTCACTCTGATCAAACAGGCTTCATTAAAGGTAGACAGTCAACAAACAATATGAACAGACTAATTAATTTAATTGATTATGTCACCATCCATAAACTAGAGACAGCCATCGTCTCCTTAGATGCAGAAAAAGCTTTCGATAGAGTAAACTGGAAGTTTCTTTTAGCCACTCTGCACAAATTCGGCATTGGGGAAACATTCATAGACTGGATCCAAATATTATACAACTCAGCAAACGCTGCAGTCAGAACAAACAACCAGATCTCACCAAGGTTTAATCTGCATAGAGGGACAAGACAGGGCTGCCCACTGTCCCCATCACTATTTGCAATATTTATTGAACCTCTAGCCGCAGCAATAAGACAGCATGAAGGAATTACTGGAATACCGACCAAATCAGTAAATCATAAAATAAGTTTATATGCTGACGATGTGTTACTGTTTCTCCTTGAGCCACAGACGTCTCTTCCTACAACTATCAGCCTCATAGATGAATTCTCAGGACTTTCAGAGTACTCTATTAACTGGACCAAATCTATAGTGCTACCACTTAACCTTAAGGTGACTAACATCTCCTCCACCACACTCCATTCAGGAAACATTAAATACTTGGGCATTGAATTGTCGTCTAGGCTATCAGAGCTTATTGATCTAAACTACAATCCATTATTAAAACAAATAGAAGCCAACCTCAAAAGATGGCAGTCCTTACCCATTTCACTTATGGGAAGAATTGCCACCATAAAAATGATGATCCTGCCAAAAATTAATTACATATTTTCAATGATTCCAACTCAGCCAGCCCAGGCGTGGTTTAAGACATTAGACTCCTACATCTCACAGTTTTTGTTGAAAACCAAGCCACCATGAATTAGTTTAAAAACTCTTCAAAAATCCAGACGCTGCGGCGGCCTAGAACTACTTAACTTCCACCACTATTTTCTTGCCAATAGACTGAACCATGTCCACAAATGGATAAAACCCATGCCAGCAGACTCCTCCTGGATAGACATTGAACAAACATTTTGTGGAAATATTAAAGTTGCAGATCTGCCCTTTATCAGCACCAAAATCAAACATCATAGTTGTTACCAGAACATTAGCATAAAAGCATCTCTGCAAGCCTGGTGGGAGTTTCTTAAAATTAATGGGTCTTCGCTTACTCTTTGCCAAAACACACCTCTCTGGAACAATCCAGACATCATACAAAACAAAAAGGCAATACACTTTCCAACTTGGCATATCAAAGGGATAACACATCTGAAACATGTTTTCACAAGAGACAAGTTTACCTCTTTTGAAGAACTAGTGTCTCACTATGAAATCACTAGTGCCAATTTTTTAGAATACCAACAACTAAAGTCAATACTTAATGCAAAAAGTAAGAATACTGCCATCCACATGCAACCACCACCAGTAATAGAGCGATTTATTGATATATCAGGGAAAAGGACAGTATCCAAAATCTATATCTTAATTTCCAATGTAGACCAGACAGTGAGCCTTCCGATCTCTAAATGGGAAGCTGATCTCAATATCACCACTAATTACACGTTCTGGAATAACATATGTTCTAATTTATTCAGAATGACAAAAAATACAAATTTACAACTAATACAATACAAAATTCTTCATAGAACTCACTATACAGGACAAAGGATGTTCCAAATGGGTCTCACAAACTCAAATATTTGCCCTCACTGTACAGATAACACAGCAGATAGATTCCTACATGCATTCTGGTCATGCTCACCTGTGCAGCAATTTTGGCAAAGAGTATGTGAACACCTGTCAACCCAGTTAAGCTGTCCAATCCCAGCAGCCCCTGCACTTTGTCTTCTAGGAGATCTAAGTGGACTTGATCTAGAGACAAACTCATCACACACACTTCTTTCTGCCCTCTGTGTCGCAAAGAAAATCATCCTCATGAACTGGAAAACTAAAAAAAAATTAAGCATTACTCAATACCTGAACAGCTTGTTAGATTATACCACCTTAGACACATTGTCTGCTTCATCAAATCAATGACCAAAACTATACTCTGATTGATTCCATTTCCAGGTAAGGATGCGTGGGGCTCGGGTGCTGCGTCATGTCTGGCACAGTGGTGGGGGGGGTGACTGGTGGTTGGTGGTGCCTGCCTGCCTAAGGAACCGGGACGGGTTGGTGGACTCAGGGCTGGCCGCATGGGTCCCCTGCGGTGGGGGTGTGGTGGCTGCTGGGACCGGCGGCCCTGTGCCGGGGTGGGACCATTTTGAGGGTTGGCGTGTGCCTGTCTCCGGGGAGCCGGAGGCGGGCCTCCCTGCCGGTGTGCGGGGGCGGACCTGGGGGTGGAGACCTGGGTAACCTGCGTCCGGGGGACTCCCTCTGGGGGTGCCTGCCTGTGCCCGGAGGGGTGACTCTCCCCTGGGGCGCTGCCCCTGCTCGGGTGGGGCGCTGCCTGCCCTAGCGGTCCGACGCCCTCTGGTAACTGCTCGGGCCTGTTGCAGGGGGGGTTGGCGGACTACTCAGGCTAGAACCTTCATTGGGCCCTGGGCGGAGGCTGGCCCTCAATGCACAACCGCAGAGTATGTGTGTGGGTTTGAGTGTCACACTACACGGGGCGAGCATGGGCATACTTGAGCGAGAGAATGGGTAAGTGTGAAAGAAGGGTGAGGATGGCTCTGGCTGTGCTGCGTGTGGCGCCTGGGCAGTAGTACTGCGGTCCCTGGGTCTCGGCTGTCCCTTCCTGGCTGGGGGTTGTGGGGGGTGGTGGGATAGGTAGCAGAGCCAGTCGGGAACCTGGCTCTGCGGACCCTGGTGCTCTGCTTCCCAACTACATTTCTCCGCATTCATCCACTTAGGTCTGCAAGGGGCGTCCTGCTGATGAAGGGACCAGGGCTACTGGGAAGTGGTTCCGTCCCTTCCAAGTGGGATGCTCTGCAGTTTTAATTGCATTAGTCATACACACTTGTCCAGGAATCTGGGGGCTCCTTCCGGGGGGGCCAGTAGACTTCCCATTGATGGCTCTGTCTGCTGGACCCCCCGGAGAATTGGGTATCTCCCAAAGTTCCTCATACTTAGCTACATACACATACATTTAGGGCCGGGGGTGGGCTCTTTCACTGGGGCCTGGGGCTCAGGCCAGTTGTGGCCTCGGCCACTGGCCCTGATGGAGAGATCACCACCCAGTTTTAACTGCAAAAAGACATTTAGGGCGAGGGGGGGCACTGTCCGGGGGACACACCGTCAGCCAGCGGTTGTGCTCCTGGAGGTGTCACCCACCTTCAGTGCACTTTAGTTCCACACACTCACGTCCAAGCTGGGTTGCAGGGTTCTGGGGTACCTATTTCTACTGCCCTCTGCCTCCCCCGGGTTGGGGGGGTTGGTCGGGGCTCGGGAGGAGCTGCGGTCCCTGCCTGGGGCCACATGGACGGCAGGCCAGAGACCTAACCTCCCCACGAATGTGATCAAGCGAATGGTGTGGGTGGGAGAATGTATCTGAGAGTGCATTGGTTCACGTATGATTGACTAGTTTGTTGTGAGAGAGTCTATGGTGTGTGTGTGTGTTGATGTGATGATGTGTGTTGCACATGTGGATGGGTGTATGCGTCTGTGTTTGTGTGAGTTGGTATGCCTGTGGTGCGGTTGAAGTGTGGGGGGTCCGGTTTTTCGCCCGGGGTACGATGATCGTCTGCCTGGGTGGTCTCTTTTCTGCTGACCCCACCAATTGCTGGCCTTGTGCTGCAGGCCGCTGTAGCGCCAGGGGATGAGGTCGGGCCGATGGGGTAGGCCCCGCTCCGCCCGTGTGGGGGTGGTGGGCTGGGGGCGGGCCCCACTCTGGGCGCGGGGGCATCTTCTGGCGGGCTCCCTACGGACCGTGGGTCCTCGGGCTCTACTCTTTCAGGCCGACCCTCCCGCCGGGGGGAGTGTTTGCCCCTGGTTCTCATGGGGCGGACAGCGTTGACCCCCGGTGGCCCACTCTGGCCTCGGGTGCTGTCTCTGTGGCTGCTGCAGCTCTGCCTGGGGGGCTCTGTGTGGGCGGCTTGGGTCGCAACACCTGCCCTCCTGGAACTGAAGGTGTGTGGGCTCCCTGGCTGCTAGGATTCCTTCCTCTGCTTGCTGGATGGGCGTAGTGGCGGAGCCCCTCACATCACCCTGGCTTCCACAAGTGGCATTGTTCATGCACCAACGTCTGCCTCACCCTTTGGGTGAATAATGATAAGCTACAACCTTACTAACCTTGTAGTGGGACACTTTCCAAATCCAACTGTAAGTATTATTGATACTTATCACTACCGATATGAATAATGTGTGAATATGGAATTTGTGGTGTTGTATGTCATGACTTTTATTAAGTAGTATGGGATATGTATAATAATGCACATATGTATGTATATTGTATGTATATGTTTGTATTAGTATGTGCACATACCTTAGCACTATTATTGGTATTAGTATTAATCTCCAAGGTAAACCACAGTACAAAAATTGTTTAGTTATGAATGTGTTAGCCTAAGGTACATCCATGCTTCTTATTTATTTATTTTTTTGCTCCGATTGTTTACTTAACAGATTTGCTTGGTTTCAGCAGCTGGTTGCACCCCTTATCCCCCCTCCCCCCCACCCTCCCGCATACACACCCTAAAGCAGAAACCTAACCTGTCCACCAACACAGCAACATCACACACATTTTGGATTAGCTAAATAAACCATTAAATAAACCATAAATCAGGAAGAGTATATATATTCTATATATACTCTTCTTGTTAAAGCAAAGCTGTCCATCACAATATGGCATTCAGCGTAATATATGCTGCTTGCTTAACTGCTGGACAGAACAAAAAAAAAAAAAAAAAGTCCAATGCCACATGAGACCACGGCCGATGGGGTACTGGTAGAGGACGCAGGAGACCAGCGGGGCGTTGGTGCAACGGTTTGTGCATGGCGCACGTGGGGCACCCAGCCACGTACTCCTGGACATCCGCCTTCATGGTGGGTCAACAGAATCATCTACCCACCCTGAACGCGGTTCAGGGCGCCCCGGGGTGGCAGCTTACTGCAGACACATGGGCCCAATAGATCACTTCTTCTCGAAGACCTGGGAGGACAAACAGACGGTTGGGGGGACAAGCAGGTGGTGTTGGGAGACCATTTTTCCAACGAAGAAAAAACCCGCCCCTGTTGAAGATGAAGAAGGCCGTATAATACCTGTGGCCAGTGCTGAGTCCAGGTATTCTTTCATGGCCTGCCTCTCTACCAAAGATAACTGGAATAATCTCCCCTTCGAAGGGTTTGAGCCGGGCCCCAGGTTGATGGCACAATCATGATTCCTATGCGGTGGTAGGGACATGGCCTTGGTCTTGCTAAAAACAGAGTGGAGATCATACTCCAATAACACTCCTGCTCCATTCCGACCGGTGGGTTCTCTGCCTCAGCTGTAACCCGGAAAAAGGTGCTCCTGCAGCCTGACTCCCACTCGCTTACCTCGCCGCTCCGCCAATTCAGCCTGGGGTTGTGCCTCCAAAGCCAGGTGTGACCCAACACCACCGGTTGATAACAGGACTCCACCACCAGGAAATGGATCCGCTCCGAATGACCATCTGCAAATTCCATGGTGATGGGCTCTGTGTGGTGGGTGACTCTCCAGACTTTGCGGCCATCCAGCGCTGCCGTCTCCACCGCGCAGCGAGTGGGGAGGTGACGATGCCTATTCTCTCCACTAGCCTGGTGTCCATCAAGCTTGCATCGGCTCCAGAGTCTATTAGCACTGCCTGCTGGAGGGAACAAACACCAGATGACAGCGTGACCGTAGGTAAAGAGCGGGCGGAGGCACTGCCAAACATAATTCGGCTCACCACGATCCTCTGTGCTCGTAGTGAGCCTGATCTTTTAGCAGGCATTTTGTCGCGAAATGCCCGGTCTGACCGCAATACATGCGTAAGCCCTGGGAACGTCGACGTTGCTTCTCTGACTCTGAGAGTCGTGCGCGTCCCAGCTACATGGGTTCCTCCATCGGCTGGATCTCTACCATGACGAGCCGTTCTGCCACTCGGCGGTCGCCCACGCGTCCGCCTGCCGAGTCAGGTGCGAAATGGTGTATGCTACCTAGGCTCTCTCCATGGGGAACGCAGGAGAGTGCAGTTCATAATGGATCTCACACTGCGTGAGAAACGCCCAACAATCGGCAGACTCACCGGAGAAGCGAGATGGTGCTCCTAGGCGTGCGTCTGGTGCCAGGGTGGAAACCAGGAGAACCGCCGCAGGCGCACCGCACTCGCTGCTGCGGGTGCCAGAACCTGGATCGGTGCGGGGATGCAGGATGTCTCTGAGAGAGGTGGCTGACTGCCTCCACAAGTCCCGCCACTGTGTTATCCTGGCGCAGCGTGCATTCCACCAGCTTCTGGAGTGAGGATGATGATGTTTACTGTTTATACTTACATATATAAACTTTATTGCTACTGTTTATACTCATTGACTTCATGCTATTGTAAGGTTAGGTTAACTTAGAGTAGTAATGTAAATGCATACATTTCTTCTAACCAATCAGGTGCATCAGGTCGCTGAGCTTTATGGGTAATCATCACCAGCAATAATTTCTTTAAATATTTCAGTGTATAATTGATTAACTGTTGTGAATTTGTGTGTAATTGTGTATGAATGTATTCTTGTTGGTTGGTTTGTTGGGGAGTGACCCACGTAGCGGTTGTCATATAATAATAGAAGTCAAAGTGTTTGGTGACCACAATGGCTGATTAAAAAGAGAAGAAAGAAATTAACCCTTATTAGTCCCACAGTGGGGAAATTTGTTCTCTGCATTTGACCCATCCCCGCGGGGAGCAGTGAGCTGCCATAGTGAACGGCGCACGGGGAGATTGTGTAAAGTGACTCGCTCATGGTCACACCTGATTCCGCGGGCAGGGGTCGAACCGCGGACCTTTGCCTTCCAAGGGCGAACCATTACCAAGTACGCTACCAGGATTACTGATAGAGAAGGTGTGAGAGAACTTGTCTGTTTGTAAGACCAGCCTTTACTACTGTAGGGAATGGGGCAGAGGTGCAATTATTGTATCTGTGCATCCCTGATCTATCCTGCCTGCAGTAGCTTTTGATGTGAAGTCAATGGATAATTGATACAAGTAAAGTAGACTAGCAGATAAGTTCATACTATTAAAGATTTTGAGTTAAATGAACATTGCATTGAGTGGATTGAACTCAACATAAACATTTCAACATAATGTATTTAAGTTGGTTTTACTTATGTTACGAACTCGCCCCGTCAGTTCCGAACTGGCAGGGTTTGACAGGGAACCTACTAAACTCCTCCCGTCGGTTCGGAACCGACGGGGCTTGACGGAACCCTGGGGCAGGAGAGGAGATGCGGTGGAGACGGAACAACGACAGCACCCGCTTCGAGCGGGGAGAACTACGGCTCTCACGGAGCCAGGAGGAGAACGCACTCACACTGAGCGGAGGTTTCAGGCACCACGGCCGACGTGCTTCCAGCACACAGCTCTCTGTGTAATCCCTCACACAGACACCTGGCCGCAACTGGCAGACCAGGTCGCAGGGAACACAGGAGAGGGGGGAGACCCCAAATGCACAACCCAACAAGAAGCTATGATTAACATTAAAGGTTTATTAAATACACTCACAACATAAACTCACTGCGTGGCAGGATTCAGTTCAACACAAAGGGAAGAACTAAAAATCACTGCGATGCAGGTAAACGTTATTAATAACCTAAAACTCACTATCCAAAACTAAACGCTCCATACACTACGGGCAACATCCTAAACATGAAACATAAGACCTAAACATGAAGACACTCACAAACCTTACAGGACAAAACACAGGAACTCCACTCCTTACTCTCCTCTCTTTAGACGTAACTTGGTGTGGCATCCAGCTACAACCGCGTACACACCAGCGGTGTATTAACAAAAGGGCATCCCGTAAATACTAACCAAAACAGGTGGGTCAACTAATTACACAGGAAATGAAAACTCAAACACAGACCCACACCAAAAATCCCAGGAGCACCTCTAGCGGCGGATGTCACAACTTATCTTTTTAACCAGTTTACTCAATTTTTTTAGTAAACTAAACTTATCTGGGCTTACAGTGTAGGACACAAGATGGTGGAACCAGGCGAGTCTAAAAAGGATGACATGATGCCACTAGTGACGACTACACTGGCTCATCAGCTGAGCTGGTCTGTTCATTAGCCTTCTGAAATGGCAAACACTCGTCACAGGGGGCATAGCTGCGCATTAACTCGTTAACCTAAGTACTCAGTACCTACTCAATTATTTACTAACTCATGTTGTCTAAGGGGGCGGCACGGTGGTGCGGTGGGTAGCACTGTCGCCTCTGGGTTCGATTCCTGGAGGTGGCCCTGGTGCCTTTCTGTGTGGAGTTTGCACGTTCTCCCCGTGTTTGCGTGGGTTCTCCCCGTGTTCTCCGGCTTCCTCCCACAGTCCAAAGACGTGCATTAGGTTGATTGGCTTCTCTCCATTGCCCGTAGGTGTGCGTGTGTGAGTGAATGGTTGTCTGTCTATGTGTTGCCCTGCGATGGACTGGCGACCTGTCCAGGGTGTACCCTGCCTCTCGCCCGTAGCCAGCTGGGTTAGGCTCCAGCACCCCCGTGACCCCGCACTAGGGAGTAAGCGGTTAAGAAAATGGATGGATGGATGTTGTCTAAGGGAAACTTTGTTTTGTTTCTTCAGGTGGTGAAGGCCTTTGCTGTGATGGGGGCAGGACAGCAGATCTAGACAGACTTGAATAATCTGGGTCCACAGTGTAAATGTGCCTAGTCCTAAATGTTCCTAAAGCTCTTCTTTTTTACACATAACTTACTGCATTCTAGACATACTGCCATACTGAATGTATTCCTGGAGAATTGCTGAAAGTAGCTAAAATACTTAGGACAGCTAAAAATAGCTGAAGGGACAGTGTGGATGTAAGGAACAGATGAATGTATTTAAAGAGAATGAAAACAGAGCTGAATGTTTGCAGAAGAAGCTGAAGCAGTTCAATTTCAAATTGAGGAAAGATTTGCTGAAATTGAAATTGAAAGAACTGCTGAAAATACAAAAACAGCTAAATCTTATAAATACATAAATTTTAAGTTCAAGAGATAAAAGAATAGCTTAAAGTTCTGGAAACATTTATTACACCTGAAAGTAGCTGCAAAGTTGGAGCTTTGGAGGAAATATGTGCAGGTAATTGCTAAGTCGTAACTAGTCATAACAAACCAGCTGAAAGTAGAAATACTGCTATTTTTAGCTAAGGATTTGGATTTGTGCTTTTGTTTTGAAAGTATAGGGAAGAAGATGGTGTGGGTAATTGCTAAATTGTATAATAGTCTCATTAACTACTCACAATACACCAGTTGAAAGCAGAAATGTTGCTATATTTAGCTAAAGATTTAGATTGGTGGTCTTCCCTTTAAAAGGATATGGACAAAACATGCAGGTAATATTACTAAACTATAAAGTAGTCTCATTAAATAGTCATATTTTACCAGTCAAAACCAAAATTTTATAGTTTTATTTTGAAAGTATTTGGAAAAGATGTGTGGAAAAGTGCTAAACTGTAAAACAGGCTTAATAATTAGCAGTCATTATCCATTCAGATGCATAAAAATGAGTAAAAAAGCTGATAAATTAAATTGGTGCTTTTATTTTGAAAGGATATCGAAGAAGATGAAAGTAATAGTTAAATTGTAAAATAGTCTCATTACCTACTCATAATAAACCAGTTGAAAGCAGAAATATTGTATTTTTAAGTTAAAGAGCTGGATTGGTGCTTTTATGTTGAAGGTACAGTATCTGGAGGGGGTCCATGCAGGTAATTGCTAAACAGTAAAACAGTCTTATTAACTATTCATAATAAACTATTTGAAAGCAGAAATATTACTATTTTTAGCTAAAGATCTAGATTGGTGCTTTTATTTTGAACGGATATGGAGGATGCCTGTGTGGGTAATTGCTAAACAGTATATTAGTTTAATAACTAGTCATAAAAGAGTTGAAAGCAGAAATATTGCTATTTTTGGCTAAAGATCAGGATTGGGACTTTTATTTTAAAAGGATGTGGAGGAGGTCAGGTTAATAGCTAAACTGTAAAATAGTCTCATTATCTAGTCACAATTACCCCATCAAAAGCAAAAAGAGTGCTATTAAGACTAAGAATTTGGATAGGTGCTTTTATTTTGAAAGTATTCAGAGAAAGTGGCCGATTAGTTACTAAACAATCAAACAGTGTAATAAACTAATAACGGTCTGAAGGCTTAAGCAGACACATTATTAGAAAGAAAATACGTATGACTATGACTAAGTGAAAGAAATATGTTCATAGAGTGAAAACTGTGGCTGTAGTGACGAGTTAAAGAGAAAAGTTCTGTCTTAAAAAAAAAACGTTCCTTCACACTCGGTGACATCACGCACTCTAGTTCACGCAATACACACTAATGGAATAGGTTAAAATTTACCAAAAATCCCCCAATATTTAAACTGCTATAGAGCAACAACTATTAACAATATGAAAAAAACTGAATGGAAGATTCATAGTTGAATAGCTGAAGACTGTTTTAAATTTTGAACGGTGTCTGTAGCTTAAAGTATGCTGAAGTAGTTAAAGCTGGAGGGTATTTGAAAAATGGTTTCCCATTCATTTCAATGGGAAAAATACAGTTGAAAAAAGCTTAATAACTTGATATATATGAAAGATATGAATAGGAAAAATAATATCCTGCGTCGTCTTAAAAAGGTGTACGTTTTGATATTTGAAAGTTTCTGTAGCTTAAAGTATGCGGGACTACTTAGAGGCAGACAGAAGAACTATAATAAAGATTAGAAAAACACTACAGTGAATGCTGGAAGCAAGATGGAGATTAAAAAGATGACCAAGGTCAAACGATGACAAGATTAAAAGGTGACAATGAGTCAAAAGTTGACCAAGGTACAAAGATGTCAAAGGCTAAAACTTGACCGAGGTGCATTGTTGACAATCATGAAAAAGCTGACTAGCTTTTTAATTTGAAAGCTTTTGAGGAAGTATTTGTAGTTAATTGCTTAACTGTGTAATAGTTTAATAACTCATAATTAACCAATCTGAACTAAAAATCTTAGCATTTAAGGTAATAAATTACATTGGTGCTTTAATTTTGAAAGAATTTAGAGGTCGTGTGTGAGTGATTACTAAACTATAAAACAGTTGTTAAATAGTCATAATTTATCATTCAAAAGCAAAAATTGTACTATTAAACCAAAAGGTTTAGATTAAGCCCTTTCAAAACAAAGGCACCAAAGGAACTGTGTGTGGTTATTTGCTGAACTGCAAAATAGTCTCATTAACGATCTGTAATTATTCAGTCACCAACCAAAATGTTCCTTTAAATCAAATAAATTGCATTGGTACTTTTATTTTGATAGGATATAGAGTAAATGTGTGGGGGTAACAATGTAACTGTCAATTAGTCTTTAAATAATCATAATCAAGCCACAGTCACAATTTTAAAATATGTCTCCTCCTGTTTTGTTCCTCGGCGTCTGCCGAAAATTATCATTAGAGTCTATGGGAGGAATTCAGGATCTCTCTGTGCATTGAAGTCAATAGCGACTAAAGTAAAGATCTGTTGGCTTATCCAGACACATCATTAGGAAGAAGACAAGTATGACTATGATTTATTAAAAAAAACATGGATAGAATGAATATTGTGGCTGTAGTGATGAGTTAAAGACAGATATTCTGTCTTAAAAAAACAAGCCCTTACACTCTAGCTGTGACATCACGTACTCTAGCTCACGCAATACACACTAATGGAAGAGCTGAAAATTTAACAAAAAACACAATATTTAACCACTCACAAATCAAAAACTATAGAAGATACAAGGATGCTGATTTACACAGGGAATGATAGACACTTTTAAAGTTGAAATGACGTTTCTACGCCAAAGTAGGACGATGACAGACACCGATGAAAAAGAAGTTGAAAGATGATTCCCATAGACGACAATTATAAAAAAACGATGAAAAAAGTTGAATAACGTTAAAAGTTTAATAGGTGAAAACATAAAAAGTACTAGCCCACATCTCCTAAAGATGACACACGTTTAAAAAGTTGAATGATGATTCTACAATTAAGTGTTAAAAAGCTAACACTTAATTGTTAAGCACTTGCTAGAAGATTAGAAAAAATCACTCCATATATAATTCACTCTGTTTAAACAGGCTTCATTAAAGGTAGACAGTCAACAAACAATATGAACAGATTAATCAACTTAATTGATTATGTCACCACCCATAAACTAGAGTCAGCCATCGTCTCCTTAGATGCAGAAAAAGCTTTCGATAGAGTAAACTGGAAGTTTCTTCTAGCCACTCTGCACAAATTCGGCATTGGGAAATCATTCATAGACTGGATCCAAATATTATACAGCTCAGCAAACGCCGCAGTCAGAACAAACAACCAGATTTCACCAAGGTTTAACCTGCATAGAGGGACAAGACAGGGCTGCCCACTTTCCCCATCACTATTTGCAATATTTATTGAACTTCTAGCCGCAGCAATAAGACAGCATGAAGGAATTACTGGAATATCGACCAAATCAGTAAATCATAAAATAAGTTTATATGCTGACGTTGTGTTACTGTTTCTCCTGGAGCCACAGACGTCTCTTCCTACAACTATCAGCCTCATAGATGAATTCTCAGGACTTTCAGAATACTCTATTAACTGGACCAAATCCATACTGCTACCACTTAACCTTAAGGTGACTAACATCTCCTCTACCACACTCCATTCAGGGAACATTAAATACTTGGGCATTGAATTATCGTCTAGGCTATCAGAGCTTATTGATCTAAACTACAATCCATTATTAAAACAAATAGAAGCCAACTTCAAAAGATGGCAGTCCTTACCCATTTCACTTATGGGAAGAATTGCCACCATAAAAATGATGATCCTGCCAAAAATTAATTACATACTCTCAATGATTCCAGCTCAGACAGCCCAGGCGTGGTTTAAGACATTAGACTCCTACATCTCACAGTTTTTGTGGAAAACCAAGCCACCACGAATTAGTTTAAAAACTCCAGATGCTGCGGTGGCCTAGAACTACCTAACTTCCACCACTATTTTCTTGCCAATAGACTGAACCATGTCCACAAATGGATAAAACCCATGCCAGCAGACTCCTCCTGGATGAACATTGAACAAACATTTTGTGGAAATATTAAAGTTGCAGATCTGCCCTTTATCAGCACCAAAATCAAACATCATAGTTGTTACCAGAGCATTAGCATAAAAGCATCTCTGACAGCCTGGTGGGATTTTCTTAAAATTAATGGGTCTTCGCTTACTCCTTGCCAAAACACACCTCTCTGGAACAATTCAGACATCATACAAAACAAAAAAGCAATACACTTTCCAACTTGGCATATCAAAGGGATAACACATCTGAAACATGTTTTCACAAGAGACAAATTTACCTCTTTTGAAGAATTAGTGTCCCACTATGAAATCACTAGGGCCAATTTCTTAGAATACCAACAACTAAAGTCAATACTGCAAAAAGTAAGAATACTACCATCCACATGCAACCACCACCAGTAATAGAGCGATTTATTTATATATCAGGGAAAAGGACAGGTCCAAAATCTTTATCTTAATTTCCAATGTAGATCAGACAATGAGTCTTCCGATCTCTAAATGGGAAGCTGATCTCAATATCACCACTAATTACACGTTCTGGAATAATATATGTTCTAATTTATTCAGAATGACAAAAAATACAAATTTACAACTAATACAGTACAAAATTCTTCATAGAACTCACTATACAGGACAAAGGATGTTCCAAATGGGTCTCACAAACTCAAATATTCGCCCTCACTGTACAGATAACACAGCAGATAGATTCCTACATGCATTCTGGTCATGTTCACCTGTGCAGAAATTTTGGCAGAGTATGTGAACACCTGTCAACCCAGTTAAGCTGTCCAATCCCAGCGGCCCCTGCACTTTGTCTTCTAGGAGATCTAAGTGGGCTTGATCTAGAGACAAACTCATCACACACACTTCTTTCTGCCCTCTGTGTCGCAAAGAAAATCATCCTTATGAACTGGAAAACTAAAAAAAAATTAAGCATTACTCAATACCTGAACAGCTTGTTAGATTATACCACCTTAGACACATTGTCTGCTTCATCAAATCAATGACCAAAACTATACTCCTGATTGATTCCATTTCCAGGTAAGGATGCGTGGGGCTCGGGTACTGCGTCATGTCTGGCACAGTGGTGGGGGGGTGACTGGTGGTTGGGGGTACCTGCCTGCCTAAGGAACCATTGTCTATCTCCCAAAGTTTCTCATACTTACCACATACACATACATTTAGGGCCGGGGGTGGGCTCTTTCACTGAGGCCTGGGGCTGAGGCCAGTTGTGGCCTCGCCCACTGGCCCTGGTGGAGAGATCACCACCCAGTTTTAATTTGCAAAAAGACATTTAGGGTGAGGGGGTGCACTGTCCGGGGGACACACCGTCAGCCAGCGGTTGTGCTCCTGGAGGTGTCACCCACCTTCAGTGCACATTAGTTCCACACACTCACGTCCAAGCTGGGTTCCAGGGTTCTGGGGTACCTTTTCTACTGCCCTCTGCCTCCCCCGGCTTGGGGGGGTTGGGCGGGGCTCGGGAGGAGCTGCGGTCCCTGCCTGGGGCCACATGGACAGCAGGCCAGAGACCTAACCTCCCCACGAATGTGATCAAGCGAATGGTGTGGGAGCGAGAATGTATCTGAGAGTGCATTGGTTCACGTATGATTGACTATTTGTTGTGAGAGAGTTTATGGTGTGTGTGTGATGATGTGTGTTGTACATGTGGGTGGGTGTATGCGTCTGTGTTTGTGTGAGTTTGTATGCATGTGATGCGGTTGGAGTGTGGGGGGTCCGGTTTTCCGCCCGGGGTACGATGATCGTCTGCCTGGGTGGTCTCTTTTCTGCTGACCCCACCAATTGCTGGCCTTGTGCTGTAGGCCGGTGTGGTGCCAGGGGATGAGATCGGGCCGATGTGGTAGGCCCCGCTCCGCTCGGGTGGGGGTGGTGGACTGGGGGTGGGTCCCACTCTGGGCACGGGGCATCTCCTGGCGGGCTCCCTACGGACCGTGGGTCCTCGGGTTCCACTCTTTCAGGCCGACCCTCCCACCTCGGGTGCTGTCTCTGTGGCTGCTGCAGCTCTGCCTGGGGGGCTCTGTGTGGGCGGCTTGGGTCGCAACACCTGCCCTTGTAGTATATCCTGTTCCTCTTATGGGGTTATTTCTGTCCACTGCAACGAGGGTCAAGTTGACCGAGGTGTCAGATTGGCCACTAAAACAAATACGCTGCTGCAGCTGTGTAAACATGGACTTTCAATGGACACATAGGCACTTGCTGGTTGCATAAACAACACAGCTTTAAAAAGTGGGCATTGGGAGATGTTTCTTAGAGTGCCTCGCAGAGGGTCTGCTGCAGACACCCAGCTGACCTTTTTCGACCTCTCAGTTTGTTCTGCAGACGAACCTCCAGGTGAATTCGGCCACCACCTCTCTCATGAAAATTCTGTAATTGTACTATTTCATTATGTGTAATAAATTCATTTGTTAATTTGAGCATAAAAGTTTGAGTCCGTGTGAAATCTCTGATAAGGTCGGACCATTAAAATACACAACACCCTCCTGGAACTGAAGGTGCGTGGGCTCCCTGGTGCTAGGATTCTTTCCTCTGCTTGTTGGATGGGCGTAGTGGCCGAGCCCCTCACATCACCCTGGCTTCCACAAGTGGCATTGTTCATGCACCAACGTCTGCCTCACCCTTTGGGTGAATAATATCAAGCTACAGCCTTACTAACCTAAGTATTACTGATACTTATCACTACCAATATCAATAATGTGTGAATATGGAAATTGTGGTGTTGTATGTCATGACTTTTATTAAGTTGTATGGGATATGTATAACAATGCACATATGTATGTTAATTCAATTCAATTCAATTCAATTTATATAGCGCCAAATCACAAAGTTATTTCAAGGCACTTTACAAAGTAAGCTTTAAAACCTCACACAACTAAACCCAACAAATCCCACATACAGCAAGCATTTACTTTTAACAGCTACAGTGGAGAGGAAAAACTCCCTCTCTAACGAGGAAGAAACCTCCAGCAGAACCAGACTGGATGTGGGCGGCCATCTGCCTCGACCGGTTGGGGTGAGAGGATAGAGAGAGAGAAAAGCACAGCAACAAGCAACAACAAGCAACAACAGAGCACAGGCAGGATGGTTGGACCAGGGACTGGATACAGGCAGAATGGTTGGATCCGCAGCTGCCCATCACAGACACCAAACTTTGAGTCCTATGATACCTATAGGTGAGGACAGAGAGGGAGAGAGAGTGGGGAGAGAGAGAGAGAGAGAGAGAGAGAGGGAGAGAAGCACAACTACTGGAGAGAAAGAGACAAGGTTAGTTAAACATGGGACAATGATGGGAGGTTATTGGACAGAGGAGGTAGAAGGAAACAGAGGAGCTCAGTGTATAAATTAAGTCCCCCAGCAGTCTATGTCTATTGCAGCTTAACTAAGAGATGGTTCCTGTGACTAACAATAATTGCCAGTGACCTGAACCATCTCTAACTATAAGCTTTATCAAAAAGGAATGTTTTAAGCCTAATCTTAAAGGTGGAGACTGTGTCAGCTTCTCGAACCTGAAGAGGGAGCTGGTTCCAGAGGAGAGGAGCTTGGTAGCTAAAAGCTCTGCCCCCTATTCTACATTTAAACACTCTAGGAACCACAAGTAGCCGAGCGCTCTGAGAACGAAGTGTTCTGCTGGGAGCATAAGGAACTATAAGGTCTTTAAGATAAGAAGGAGCTTTATCATTAAGTACTTTGTAGGTGAGTAGGATAATTTTAAATTCTATCCTACATTTTACAGGCAGCCAGTGCAGAGAAGCTAATGTAGGAGAAATGTGATCTCTCTTTCTAAGTCCTGTCAGATCTCTGGCTGCAGCATTTTGAATAAGCTGTAGGCTTTTTAAGGAGCTGTTAGGACATCCTATGAGTAAGGAGTTACAGTAGTCCAGCCTAGAGGTAACAAATGCATGGATCAGTTTCTCTGCATCGCTCTGAGAGAGGATGCTTCTGATTTTAACTATATTTCTAAGGTGGAAGTAAGTGGTTCTGGAGATTTGTTTAATGTATGATGTAAAAGAGAGATCCTGGTCAAAGATGACACCAAGGTTCCTCACAGTAGAATCTGAAGCTAATGTTATGCCATCCAGGGTGGCTATCTGACTCAATAGTGTCTCTCTCAGATTTTTAGGCCCAACAATAAGAATCTCGGTTTTATCTGAGTTTAGTTGAAGGAAGTTTTGGGACATCCAGGATTTTTACTTTTAAACAACCCTGAATTTTGACTAGTTGATCTGTTTCATTTGGTTCCAAGGACATATATAGCTGAGTATCATCTGCGTAAAAATGAAAATTAATAGAATGCTTTCTAATAATCTCACCTAGAGGAGACATGTATAGGCTAAACAGAATTGGACTCAGCACAGAACCCTGTGGTACTCCATAGCTAATCCTTGTGCATGTGGAGAATTCATCATTAACATGAATAAACTGGAATATGTTCAACAAATAGGATTTAAACCATCCCAATGCTGTTCCATTAATCCCGATTCTATGTTCTAGTGTCTGTAATAGAATGTTATGATCAATTGTATCAAATGCAGCACTAAGATCTAACAGGACAAGGACAGAAACTAGACCATTGTCCGAAGCTAATAGAAGATCATTAGTGACTCTAAGCAGCGCTGTTTCTGTGCTATGATGTTTTCTTTTTTTTTTTTTTTTTTCTTGTTCTGTCCAGCAGTTTAGCAAGCAGCATATATTACACTGAATGCCACATTGTGATGGACAGCTTTGCTTTAACAAGAAGAGTATATATAGAATATATATACTCTTCCTGATTTATGGTTTATTTAATGGTTTATTTAGCTAATCCAAAATGTGTGTGATGTTGCTGTGTTGGTGGACAGGTTAGGTTTCTGCTTTAGGGTGTGTATGCGGGGGGGGGGGGGGGGGGGGGGGGGGGGGGGGGGGAGGGGCGGTTAAGGTATGCTAAGGTATGTCCACATACTAATACGAACATATACATACAATATACATACATATGTGCATTATTATACATATCCCATACTACTTAATAAAATTCATGACATACAACACCACAAATTCCATACTCACACATTATTCATATTGGTAGTGATAAGTATCAATAATACTTACAGTTGGATTTGGAAAGTGTCCCACTACAAGGTTAGTAAGGCTGTAGCTTAACATTATTCACCCAAAGGGTGAGGCAGATGTTGGTGCATGAACAATGCCACTTGTGGAAGCCAGGGTGATGTGAGGGGCTCCGCCACTACGCCCATCCAGCAAGCAGAGGAAAGAATCCTAGCAGCCAGGGAGCCCACACACCTTCAGTTCCAGGAGGGCAGGTGTTGCAACCCAAGCCGCCCACACAGAGCCCCCCAGGCAGAGCTGCAGCAGTCACAGAGACAGCACCCGAGGCCAGAGTGGGCCACCGGGGGTCAACGCTGTCCGCCCCATGAGAACCAGGGGCAAACACTCCCCCTGGCGGGAGGGTCGGCCTGAGAGAGTAGAGCCCGAGGACCCACGGTCCGTAGGGAGCCCGCCAGAAGATGCCCCCGCGCCCAGAGTGGGGCCCGCCCCCAGTCCACCACCCCCACATGGGCGGAGCGGGGCCTACCCCATCGGCCCGACCTCATCCCCTGGTGCTACAGCGGCCTGCAGCACAAGGCCAGCAATTGGTGGGGTCAGCAGAAAAGAGACCGCCCAGGCAGACGATCATCGTACCCCGGGCGAAAAACCGGACCCCCCACACTTCAACCGCACCACACGCATACCAACTCACACAAACACAGACGCATACACCCACCCATATGTGCAACACACATCATCACATCAACACACACACACACACCATAGACTCTCTCACAACAAACTAGTCAATCATACGTGAACCAATGCACTCTCAGATACATTCTCGCACCCACACCATTCACTTGATCACATTCGTGGGGAGGGTAGGTCTCCGGCCTGCCGTCCATGTGGCCCCAGGCAGGGACCGCAGCTCCTCCCGAGCCCCGACCAACAACTATGATGTTTTCTAAATCCTGACTGAAAATCATCGTACAGGTTTAGCCACGATTTTTTCCAGAATCTTGGAAATAAAGGGTAAATTTGAAATGGGCCTATAGTTGGCTAGTTGTCCAGGGTCAAGGGTTGGTTTTTTCAATAGAAGTTTGACCACAGCCACCTTAAAAGCCTGTGGTACATAGCCTAGTTGTAAAGATTGGTTGATTTGATTTAATATGGACGAGCTGATTAAAGGTAGAACTTCTTTGAGTAATCTGGTTGGGATTGGATCTAAAAGACAAGTGGACGACTTGGAAGAGTTGATTATTGAGGTTAACTCCATATGAGTTATGGGGAAGAAGCTGTCTAGGTAAGACAGAGGATTTAATAAATTTAAAGTTGATGGATCTAGACAGTGCTTTCTGTCATTTGGAAGAAGTCGCTGCTGAATGTTTTTTCTAATGATGATAATTTTATTAGTAAAGTAGTTCATAAAGTCATTGCTGCTGAGATTTAAGGGGATAGTAGACTCAATACAGCTATGACTCTTTGTCAGCCTGGCTACAGTGCTGAAAAGAAACCTGGGGTTGTTTTTGTTTTCCTCAATTAGGGAGGAATAATATGTTTTTCTAGCAGCACAAAGTGCTTTTTATATTTCATTAGACTGTCCTTCCATGCGATGCAGTTTACATTTATTTTGTTGGAACGCCACTGTCTTTCTAGTTGTCTAGTTCTTTGCTTTAGGCTGCGGATCTCTGAGTTATACCACGGAGCCTCCTGTAACCTCCTGTGATTCATTGTCTTCTTCTTCAGAGGAGCCACTGTGTCTAACATTGTACGTAGAGAAGCTGCAGCATCATCTACAAGACAATCAACCTGTTTATAAGGATTAAGGTGACTGTTCTCTGTGTATCTACAAGACATTGAGGCAAAAGATGATGGAATCATCTGCTTGAATCTGGTAACAGCGTTGTCAGATAAACATCTGCTATAGTAACATTTCTTTCCAACTATTGTAGGGTCAATTGTGCTAAATTCAAAAGTTAATAAGAAATGGTCAGATAACAGAGGGTTTTGGGGAAGAACTATTAAATTATCAATTTCAACCCCATATGTCAGGACAAGATCGAGGGTGTGGTTAAAACGATGAGTGGGTTCATTTACCTGCTGTGTAAAACCAATAGTGTCTATTAAGGAGTTAAAAGCAGTGCTGAGACAGTTGCTAATGATATGTATATGTTTGTATGAGTATGTGCACACACCTTAACACTAATATTAGTATTAGTATTAATCTCAAGGTAAACCACAGTAGAACAGTTGTTTAGTTATGAATGTGTTAGCCTAAGGTACATCCCTGCTTATTTATTTTGCTCCAATTGTTTACTTAACAGATTTGCTTGTTTTCAGCAGCTGGTTGCACCCCTACCTGTTCCTGTTTTATGTTGAAAGGACTTCCTGTTTCACCTCGGCTGTTTTTTGTCATCCCGGTTTCATCACGCACACCTGTCAGTAATCTGTAATCACACCCAGTACTTAAGCACCACCTCAGCCAACAGTCAGACACCAGATTGTTGAGTTACCAAGACCACTTTCCAATGTTTCTCGTATAGCTAACCTGTTGCTCGATCCTGTCAGAACCCGACCGCCGATTCCTGCCAACTCCTTGTCTGTACCAACGCCCGGAGATCTTGGTATCGTTCCCGATTGTCTGACCATTGAATTTTGCTTTGCCTGTACATTTGCCGAGTTTAACTGTGCACCAGACCTCTGCCTGTCTCGTGGACCCGATCTTGCCTGTTCCTCATCGTACCATAAACCGAGATATCCTGTGTGTGACCCGGACTGCCTGACAACGTTGATACAATAAAAACGGCTTAATTCATCAAGCTCGCGAGTGCGCTGTGCTTTTGGGCCCTCATCCGTGTGTTCTTGACAGAACTATCTGGCCAGACTTGGACCCAGCCAGCGCCCAGCCTTAACCTAGGTCTGTTGCTGTTTTGCTTTTTTCCTTTTCCCTGTTTGTTCGGCTCCGTGCACGAACCACGCACCGGAGCAATGGAGTTTTCATGCCCGAGTTTACCGGAGGAGATCCGCGGAGATCTCCAAAGCCTAGCTAAGAAATATGCGGAAGCGGGCAGTCCCAAGGTCCGGCTCGGCGTAGTAAAAAAGGCCATTGAAATTCTGGAGGACGAGTTTTGGTGGCGTGAGTACCCCCGAGTGCAGGCACTCTTGCGGAGGGATTTGGCACGCGCATTGCGCGCATCGTCTGTCCGTGTCTCCGCAGCTGTTCCTGTCGCCGCTCCGGCGGTTCACGTCTCCGTTCCTGCCGCCAATCCAGCGGATCATGTTCACGTTCCTGTCGCCGCTCCGGCGGTTCACGTCTCCGTTCCTGCCGCCGCTCCGGCGGATCATGTTCACGTTCCTGTCGCCGCTCCGGCGATTCACGTTCCTGTCGCCGCTCCGGCGGTTCGCGTCTCCTTTCCTGCCGCCGCTCCGGCGGATCATGTTCACGTTCCTGTCGCCGCTCCGGCGGTTCACGTTCCTGTCGCCGCTCCGGCGGTTCACGTCTCCGTTCCTGCCGCCGCTCCGGCGGATCATGTTCACGTTCCTGTCGCCGCTCCGGCGGTTCACGTTCCTGTCACCGCTCCGGCGGTTCGCGTCTCCTTTCCTGCCGCCGCTCCGGCGGATCATGTTCACGTTCCTGTCGCCGCTCCGGCGGTTCACGTTCCTGTCGCCGCTCCGGCGATTCACGTTCCTGTCGCCGCTCCGGCGGTTCGCGTCTCCTTTCCTGCCGCCGCTCCGGCGGATCATGTTCCCGTTCCTGTCACCGTTCCAGCGGTTCACGTCTCTGTTCCTGCCGCCAATCCAGCGGATCGTGTTCACGTTCCTGTCGCCGCTCCGGCGGTTCACGTTCCTGTCACCGCTCCGGCGGTTCACGTCTCCATTCCTGCCGCCGCTCCGGCGCCACCAACTCAAGCTCCAAACGCCGCCGCCTCTGTTCGCCACTCGGACCCAGCTACAGAGACCCAGCCCCCGAAAGCGCCTCAGACGATAGTCAGCCGCAGGCGCTCCAGACGACGTCGGCAAGGGCACGGTTCCGAGGTCCAGGGTCAGAGACCTCGGTCGCGGTGACTGAGCAGCTCTCCTCCCCGGCAGAGGATTCCCTTGGTTCCCCTACTGACTGTGTCATGTCGATTGCAGGCATCCCAGATAGCGTCGCACAGCAGATCCACCTCCACTGTTCTCCCCCGGTTGCGTTCCTCTTTGCCCACCTGATGGACACTACTGATTCGTCAGCAGACCAGGGCACAAGGGAGCAACTGTTTGAGGAGGCAGTAGCTCTTATTCTGAGGGAACCTTCCCTGCGTGAGGTCCTGCAACTCCCAGGCCTGCAGCCAGCAGCCACACCAGATCCTGCGTCTCAGGAACCTGAACCTCAACCAGAAACCTCCGGTTTGTGGACTCATAATGGACTCATGTTTGGCCCTCCTCCGGTCCTCCCTCCGCCCACCCTGCTTGTTTGCACTCACTAGTCCTCGGCCTCCTTCCTTTCGGCTAGCGTATAGTTTCAGGGTGCTGGATTTGGGGTAGAACCCTCCATGTGGTCTGTATCTCTTTCTTTGGCCACCTTATTATTCCCGCAGGGTATCTGATCACTGGCAGGGCGTAGCTGTTTATTGCCCGGCATTTGTTCTTGCCATTGAGCTGGCTTCTTAGGACTTGCCTTACTCGTTGGAGGTATTTGGCTGTTGCCGCATTCCTTGTTGCCTGTTCAAGGTTGCCGTTTGCCTGTGGTATTCCAAGGTACTTGTAATTATCCTCAATGTCTGATATTGTTCCTTCTGGGAGACCCCTTCTGTGTGGATTACCTTGTCTCTCTTTGTCACCATCCTCCCACATTTCTCGAGCTCGAATGACATCCCGATGTCCGAGCTGTAGATCCTGGTGGTGTGGATCAGTGAGTCGATGTCTCGCTCATTCTTGGTGTACAGCTTGATGTCATCCATATAGAGGAGGTGACTTATGGTGGCCCCGTTCCGGAGTCGGTATCCATAGCCAGCCTTGTTTATTATTTGGCTGAGGGGGTTCAGACCTATGCAGAACAGCAGTGGGGACAGTGCATCTCCTTGATATATGCCACATTTGATGGATACTTGGGCAAATGGCTTCCCATTGGCTTCAAGGGTGGTTCTCCACAACCTCATCGAGTTTGCAATGAAGGCCCTTAGAGTTCTGTTGATGTTGTACAGCTCCAAGCATTCAGTGATCCATGTGTGTGGCATTGAGTCATAGGCTTTCTTGTAGTCGATCCAGGCTGTGCACAATTTGGTGTGTCGCACTCTGCAGTCGTGGGCGACTGTTCTGTCAACGAGGAATTGGTGTTTGGCTCCTCTGGTATCCTTACCAATGCCCTTCTGTGCTTCACTCATGTATTGACCCACGTGCCCACTTATCTTAGCGGCAATGATGCCTGACATGAGCTTCCATGTTGTGGAGAGGCAGGTTATTGGCCGGTAGTTGGATGGGACTGTACCCTTTGAGGGATCCTTCATTATCAGGATTGTTCGCCCTTCGGTTAGCCATTCAGGGTGAGTCCCATCCCTTAGCAGCTGGTTCATTTGTGCTGCCAGGTGCTCATGGATTGCAGTGAGCTTCTTTAGCCAGTAGGCGTGGATCATGTCAGGGCCGGGTGCTTTTCAGTTTTTCATACCTGAGGATGTCTGCCACTGTGATAGTCACTGGATTCGGTTCAGGGAGGTTGCTGTGGTCTTCCCTCAGATCCATCAGCCACTGTGCATCACTGTTGTGTGACGCCTCCCTTTCCCATATACCTTTCCAGTACTGGTTAGTTTCCAGCCTTGGTGGGTCTGCTCTGCTGTTATTACTCTGCCATTAAGAGTACACTTTCGCAGGTTGTTTTGCGAACAGCCGATTTATTCGTCTGGCTTCGTTGTCTCGGGTGTATCTCTTTAGGTGGCTGGCCAAGGCTTGTAGCCTTTGCTTGGCAGTTTCAAGTGCTTCAGGTATGGTCATCTGGCTGTACCTCTTGGGCATCGGTCTTTTCATTGCACCTCTCTGGGCCTCTGTTATTTGGCTCACTTCCCTCTGTAATTTGGCTCACTTCACTCCCTCTGTCATTTGGCTCACTTCCCTCTGTCATTTGGCTCACTTCCCATGGTGAGTATTGTTTCTCATGGCTCCCATTGTCCGGTTTTGGCCTTGTTTCCAGTTTTATTTTGAAAAGACTTAGTTTGTCATGCAAGTTGTGGTTCCAGTTTTCGTTTCCTGTTTTGACTTCCGGTTTCTGTTCATCGTGTCAGTTTCCGCTTTACTCCCGGTCCTCATTACACACACCTGTCTCAGATCAGTAATCAGCCACCCGGATTTAAGCACCAGTAGTCACCACAGCTAGCCGCCAGATCGTCGTTTGTGTATGCCAGTCATCTCGTTCCCGCAATCCTCAGTTCAGCTCACCCCGTCATTGATCCCGTTCCGCATTCCTAACCGCCAACACCTGCCTAACCCGAATGGTATTCTAGCCTTGCTTACTTTGTTACTGAACCTTGCCTGTCTCTGGACCTGATTAAGCCTGCTCCTATTGTACCTGAATCCCGTTTCTTATCGTGTTTGACCTGGACTGTCTGCGACTACGATTACCGAAATGAACCCTGATTCTTTACCATCTACCTGGTGTCCTTACGCCGTGCATGTGTGTCCGATCTCAGCCGCACCCTGACACCCATGGTTGCTTTTATAGCCATCACCTCTAGGATCCCTGATCCTGAAGCGTATATCAGCTCATTGGTTTCTGTGATTGTTGTGGTAGGGATCGCTCTCAATGCTGCATTCACATCTTCCATGAGACTTTCTGATGGTACTTCACTTAGTCGTTGTAGTGGGGTTCGGGGTTGCCTGTTCAATCTCGCCATGATCTTATCTTTCAGGTCAGTCGCTGCCTCGCTCAGCGTGTCTGTGCTCATTAGGGCTTCATACCCAATTTCCAGTTGGGGAGATGGTGGCTGATGGCTGACCTGGCGTCCTGGCTCCCCCTTGCCTTAGCATTTGTGTTGTATCTCGTCAATCTCAAGTTGTGATAGCAGTTGGCATTTGTGGCTGTTGGAACACTGTGCTACTAGTTGCTTCGCCGTCAGCCTTGAAAGTGGGTTTCTCCAGAGATTATATAGCCCACTTTCGATCGACTCGGGTTTTGACAGCTCTAGGTCAAAGGTCACTTGATCTTTTCACCCGTGAACTTGCCATGTCAGAGTGCACTTGATCTTTAACCCCGAATGTCAGAGTGCACTTGATCTTTAACCCCGAGTGTCAAAGTGCACTTGATCTTTAACCCCGAAAGTCAAAGTGTACCTGTTCTTTGACCCCGTGTGTCAAAGTGTACCTGTTCTTTGACCCCGAGAGTCATAGGTCCGTTGATCTTCCATCCTCCACGTTAAAGGGGCGTTGTAATCATCAGAACGCAACTGTTGTGTGACAAGTCCTCTATCAGCCGCCTCCTCGAGCGTGCGGCTTTATAAAGACGTTGCAATGGGGGTTTTTGTAGTGATCAGAGACTGTCGTGTGTGGGAGAAAAACAGGAAAATGTCCGATTCTCCGGCGGTAGAGGATTCTGACAACATCATCAGCAGTGTGAACGTTGGGGTTGCAGTGGAGAATCGGTTTCAGCGCGGAGCTCCTAAGAAAACAAAGTTGCGGTTGTGCAGAGTGCAGAGAGCCCTCCCGCGTCTCTCAAGGGTGAACTTAAGCTAGCGTCGGGCTCTCTCGGCTATGTGTTATGCTACCCCACGGGGGAGTTGCATCTTTACCAGCTTAAAGCCGGAGATGTTTTCTCACCCGACACTGTAACGATGCCCGTCACTGCGAATGACTGGAGTGTTTTGCACGTCATAGTAGTGGGGTATCTGAGTGAGCTTTTTGAAAGATTGGACGAGGATGAATCTGGCGAGGAAGATGAGCCCGTTGAAAAGAGGATGCGAGCGGTGCTGGAGACCGAGGAGCAGAGTTTGAGCGACGCTATGGGAGTGTTCGACATGGAGGACCCCGACCCAAAAATACTAAAGTTTGTCTGGGAAACCAGTGGCTCCGCAAGCGACCATTGGTACTACAGAGTGAGCATACACGCGCCCGGAGGCCCCGACTGTCGGCTGCTCATAACCGGCTTCAGCTCCGAGTGTGGTGTTTTCCAGCAAATTATGAATGTATCCTGCAGAGAGTGGCAAAAGATATTTGATGAATGGGGAATCTCGATTGCGCAGTTGTTTGGAATGAGCCAGGATTATAAGGAGTTAATTGTAGTTAGAAAAGCCCTCTTCTCCTAGACACACCCACCCCTCCCCCTCTCATCTCCGGGGATAAATAGAGACCCTCTGCTCCAGTCCTCAGCAAGCAATCAACCAAGCAAGCAACCCGGCAAGCATGGCTTCTCTGCAACTCACGCCTCCACCTTCCCCGACCCAGTCGATGGATAGCGGCTGCTACGACGGGGATGACGATGGTGACAAAGCTTCCACATCAACGCTGATCAGCGACCGGCCCTCAATGGAACTGGGCTCGGACGGGTGCAGCGTTCATGACAGCGAGGAGGAGGAGATGGACGTGGGAGCCGCATCCCCTGGATCGATCACGTTGGTGCGGTGCGAGGCCCTCCATCCCGCCCCGGAGGAGGAGAGCGGGGATGAGCTGGACGGGCCTCTGCTGAGGCTCTTTTTGGACACTGTAAAGGCCATTGCGACGCGAGTTCTGTACATCGCAGTTCACGACTACAACGAGTTCATCTGCAACGGCTGCCAGACCTTGCATCCCAGCCAGCTGCAGCACACTTGCCTGTTTGGAGTACCCCCGTACTTTCTGGGAAGATATTATGAAGCTCTAAAGAAGAAGGTTCTGACCAGCAGCTTCGTCGCAGCAGCGAGTAGACTGCTTGAGAAATACAACATCCGTGTGTCGGAGAGAGAGAGTGCTACAGGCCGGGGAAAGTCGTTCTGCACAGCCTGAAAGATACAGAGAATGTCGTGGAGGTTCTGGGTGATATACAAGATGAACTGACGGAGGGGGCTATGTCAAAACATGAGCGACATGACCTGCAGGAGGCGGTGGATCTCTGGGAGGGGCGCATTTGTGATGATAGCCTGTAATTCTTTCTAGTGTCATTTATTCATCGTGTGTGTATACTCATTCTAATTTCATTTATTCATACTGCATCTACTTTTTGCCCATATCATTTTGCGTAGTCACATGTATTGTAATCACATTGTATGCATTTATCCATTTTTGTATAAGCGATGTAACATTTATTCTTTTTAAAAAAAAATAAAAGCTGGTGAATTTGTAAAAAAGACTACTCATTACTGAAGCGACCGAATAACCTTATAACAACGTTAAAAGCGTGCTGGCTGTTCAGAGCAGAGGTTTTTGGCCTTCTAAACTTAAAAAAAGCTGATGAAGAAAATTTATTACAACCCTTCTCATCCGTGCAGTTATGGCGGTGTGGCTCCTTTACATTTAGAAAGAGATTCTGGCAAGTATGGATCGCATCAAAGAGTTTTTAGCCAAACAAGACGCGTACACGCTGCATAAGCCTGTAAGGATTATTTCCCCCGAAATAGGGTGTTTGTGCCCAGACCTCTGAACCAATTTCAAGCCGATCTCTGCGACATGCAGGCCCTAGCGCCGCACAACGGCGGTTATAAATTTCTGCTGACCGTTATTGACGTATTTTCTAAAAAAGCGTACGTTAGGCCTGTTAAGAATAAGGGTGCAAAAGAGGTGGCGACCGCTTTTGAGTCCGTTCTCGCCGAGATTGGAATCCCTAAACGTGTTCAGACGGATCAGGGAAAGAGTTTTACAACAAGCTATTTAAGGCTCTGATGAAAAAACATGAAATCACGCATTTCAGCACATCCAGCGAGGTCAAAGCGTCGGTTCGTGAAGCGCTACAATAAAACCGTAAAATATAAACTGTACCGCTACTTTACGGGTAAAAACACCCTGAGGTATGTGGAGGTTTTGCAGAAGATTGTCAAAAGCTACAATAACGCGTATCACTCCAGTATTAAAATGAAGCCCGTTCAGGTGACGTCTGAAAATGCTTTAGAGGTATTTCAGAATCTGTACGGCTCCTTTCCTTTGAGACACGAGAAGGCCTTAAAGATGAATTTTAAAGTCTGTGATATTGTGCGCATATCGAAGCTGAGAGGCGTTTTTGACAAGAAATATAATATATATATATATATAGGATGGTTTTTACATCACCCTGCCGTCCAACGCAGGACGTGCCCTCTGTATTTCGCGCCGATCTAGCGCAGCATATAGATTTAAAAGGAGCTTGGGAAGTTGACAGACCTGTCATACATGCATACATGGTCGACAATACCTCACGGCCGCGCCTATTTTAACTGGATGGATACGGCCCCGCTTGAACCCTCAGAGAACCCGGAGCACCCCGCCACCGATGCCGAGGCAGACCACGAGGTGAATCGAGGGTTTTTTGGATACGGGTCCTACGTTAGAGAGAGTCTTATGAGGAAGCTAAACAACAGGTTTAAAAGGCTTAAAATGGACGTCGATCTAGGGTATGAAACACACACGCATTACTTTGCATGGAACGGCAGTGGGCGCTATAAACTCCAGTTTCCTGAGCCTGTGTGCTACGCGCTGGGTGTGGAGAAGGACGCGTGGATTTCTACGGGGCCTGGAGTCCAGCTGTCGCCGCATCCCGCTGATTTAAAGTGCGGATTTTACCATTTATACTGTTATTCGGATATAGTGAGGCATCAGGTGGTTGGTGACTCGTTCGCTCCTCTCCTGCGCTGCGTGACGGTCGAGGGTCAATACGGAGACGTCATCACAAAGACGTTCAACCCTCCGCACTACCTGCCGCTGTCCAAGCATCATATAGAGAACGTCCACGTGGAAATAAAAAAAAATTAAAACAATCCCGTCAAATTTGCGTACGGCAAGACGATACTCACGCTGCACTTTAGGCCCGTAAAAACATGATGCGCCGGAGTTATAACGCGGACCCGTATAGATTTGTCAGCTATTATGACGATCAGGTGGGGTCCGGCCTTTCAGGCTTTGCCGGAGCCCCCGCGCAGTACGGTAGAGGCATAGGCTCAATGTTTTCCAAACTGTTTCGTTTTGTAATGCCACTGGTAAAAAGTGGATTTAGAGTGGCCAAGCCCCATCTAGCAACGACCGCTAAAAACATAGCCTCCGACGTCGTGCGGAAGGCTGTAGGGAGGTTCACCGGCGGCCGGTCTGAAGAGCCGCAGGAGGGCTCCGGTATTATGGTTTTAGCCCGTAGAGCCAGGAAACGCCCCCCGGGGCAGCGTTTACCGAGAGTCTCCAAAAGAAGACCCGCTACTAATAAAAAATCAGTCATCCCGGGCGGTCGTAAAAAGCGGAGGTCTGCTCTGTTACACGAGAAGTCGTCGGAATGCGTCATGTCAGAGCTGGATTTGTTTTCTTGTCCGTTTTCACAACTGAGCATAGAGGACAAACAATATGTGGCTATTTCTCCAATCTCCTCCATCACCGACGGCGGTCCTATTGAATTTTATGTAGCGGCGGAGGGGGAGCGTTACCTGGATCTGAACGACATGCTGCTGTTTTTAAGGCTGAAAATTACAAACGCGGACGGAACCGATTTAGCAGCGGGCGCTGATGTAGGCATCATCAACTACTCTCTGAATACAATATTTAGCCAATGCGACGTGACTCTGGGGGATCGGCTGATCTCCCAGTCAAGCGCCACTCACGCTTACAGATCCCTGATTGAGGCTTTGCTGATTTACTGTCCAGAATCTCTGAAAAGTCAGTTCAGCGCCGGCCTGTTTTATCAGGACACGGCAGGTGCCATGGACTCTCACGTGGTGAATAACGGGCCAAACAGCGGCTTTGTTGTGAGGGCCAGGTTCAGCGCTCAGTCAAACGAATTCCATCTCCTGAGCCCGCTACACGCGGACATCTTTTTCTGCGAGAGGCTGCTCTTAAATTCTGTCGATTTAAGAGTTAAACTCACAAGAGCCAGCAACGCCTTTTGCCTGATGCAGGCTGCAAACGCCGATTTTCTTTGTGCTGGGCGCCTCTCTGGCGCCCAGCACAAAGAAAGTGACCGTGTCCCCCGCCGTGCGCATAGGACACTCATTCGCACTGACCAAGGGCAACACTTTGTACCCGCTCTGGCGCGTCAATGTTAAAACATTTTTTATTCCGGTCAATTCCAGAATATGCACGCAGGAAAATCTTTTTCTGGGCACTCTACCGAAATATGTGGTTATAGGGCTGGTTAACCATGAGGCTTTTACGGGGCGGAGTACTATGAACCCTTTCAGGTTTATTCACGCCAACCTGGAGTTTTTAGCCTTATGCAGAGACAGCAGACAGATTCCGGGAAAAGCGCTACAGCCTGATTTTGAGCACGGCTTCTCTATTAGAGAGTATTACAGTGTAATCACCGCTACCGGGCGGCACCTGAAAGACCAGCCTCTGTGTTTTAATAGAAGAGATTATGAGCAAGGTTATATGCTTTACGCGTTCAACGTGGCCCCGGAGGAGGAGGGCGGAGCTCTGCCTCCGGTCAAGACAGGCACCTTGCGCCTGGAGATGCACTTTAGAACGGCTCTAGCGCAGACGACTACGCTAGTGGTCTACGCCTGCTACGATTCCATTCTCGAGATTGATTCAAAAAGGAACATTTTAGTCAATTATTATTAGAGGGTATGAACAGCGTTCAACTGGAAAACATTATGCGGCCCCTACTGGGCGATGTGTTCCAAGGAGTGTGGGCCTCTGACGAGCTGTCGCTGCAGGTGTTTACGGGACCCTCCTATATTATAGTGAACACCCACCCGCGGCACCTGCCCGGAGAGCACTGGCTCGCGCTGATTCTTGAAGAGAGCGAAGATGCCGCGTTCTTTGACAGCTACGGGCTAGCGCCGGACTGCCCCTACTACCCTCAAACTATTTTACAATTTCTGGAGAAGGACTCTAAAGCCGTTTATTATCACAATAGACAGCTGCAGCACCCGTTATCCGTCGTCTGTGGGGAGCACTGTGCGTACTTTCTGTTCCACAGAGCCAGAGGCTTATCCTATCAAAATGTATTGAGTTTGTACGGGGATAACGCGTCCGAGAATGACTCTATGGTCGCTGATTTTGTGAAAGCCTACCAAAAGTGTGTAAAATCCTGCATGCGGGCCTGCTCTTTAAAAATGTTTTCGAAATGTTACCTTAGTCTATAGTTGTTTTTCTCTTGCCATGTGTTTTTTTTTCTTTTCTTTTTTCATATAATAAAAGTAAATAATACTCTGAGATGAAAAAATGCGGTTCAATAAAAATCCTTTATTTAAACTTAAACAGCGTTTAACAAATTAAGCCATTTAGGCGATAACAAAGTCGTCCTCAGCTTCTTTTTCTTCTGTCGGCCCCCCAGTGGAATATCGGGCGGTGAGACGCTCTTTACGCTAGAGAGCGGGACGCCCCCGCGCTTATACTCGTGCAGGAGCTCCTTGGCGTGTTTGTTAGGAACGCTGGATAGCGGTATGTTTATTCTGGACAGAGTTTGCAGAAAAGAGTCCCACCCCGCCGGTTTGTCAGAACCTTTGTGCGTGGAGCTTACCAAAATACCCTTTTGAAAAACATTTTGAGTTAAAAACATGACGGACATGTTTCGATGATGTCTGTATTGGGTAAAGATTTTAACCACTTCAGGGTGCTCCAGAGCTTGAAACAACACATCGTCCAAAATGATTAAATGACTCTGCCCTCGCGGAAACAGCGTCTCGTCGTTGAAAGAATCAGGCAGTCCTTCCACAAATTTTATTCCTTTATTCATCCTCCGCAATTCGTCGTACATGGGTTGAAAAGACGTATATATCCACATAATGTTATCAGGCACATTATCGGTTGTTTACAATTCTCCAAAACTTTTCACAAAAAACGTTTTACCAGTCAAGAGTCAGAGTCAAAATTGATGCTCTTACAACACTCTGTCGTCTGTGTGATGTCCTTGACCTTAACTGTCACTCTGCCTCCTCGCGTCTGATACCCGTAGCTTTTAGGTCCTGCGGAGACAAATTCTTTAATAGAGTCAGACTTTAGCTCATCCGTCAAATCGCCCAGGTAATTACCCAGCGGGAGCTCGGCCGGGTTTTGAGCAGTAGATTACGCTATCGGTGTCATAATACAGAACGCGTCTCTCAAGCCGCTCCAGGCAGCTGTACAATTTCAGCCGGGCGTAACAGGTGGTCAAAGCGGCGACAAATACGTTGTCTGACCGATTGGGACGAGCTACGACCCGCTCGCTGCTGCAATGTTGAATCAACGCCACCCTGTTGTTAGAAAAGTAAAATACTTTACCTCCCTGTCTCCTGAAAACAGCAGCCTGAAAAAATATTCGGGCCTTTCCACTATTTCCATCTGAACCAAATTACACCTCTGACTCAGCTTCCCCCAGAAACTGTTTAGGCATAGTTTTGCTACTTGTCTTTTAGCCGGGTTTAACACAATATTTGCCGGATCCAGGACGATCCCCTGATTTTTGGCATAGTCATCGACGTATTTTTGCCTGCTCTCCGCATCTGTAGCATCCGCAGGATAGCCGCTGGCTTCCTGCTTCCCCTTGAGAAAGGTTGAGATGTATTCTTTAAAGAGAGAGGTACTCTGCTCTATGAAATGCCACACTTCTATGACCTCTGCTACTCTGTAACCCTTCTCCAGCGCTTTCAGAATCTCGGGGGAAGGCCAGACTCAGAGCGCGCTCCGCGTCGCTGAGGTCACAGGGGCCGTCCTGACGGTTCAGCTCAGCACAACTTCTGCATAGAGTAAACACTAGGCGCCCTTTGCCGGATCTGTAAGGAAGCACAGGGAAAAACAAGCCGCGGGGAGGATACAAGGTCGCCTAAATGAGCCCGAAATAAGATTCCAGAGGCTGGAAATCTCTGAATATAATCTCCGGGTGTCCCAGAGGATAAGGACACGTGTAGTTGACGTAAGGATACAGGGATGTAAAATCAACGTATCTCACAACCTCATCTTCTCCCGCAGAGTATCTCAACGTCACGGGGCATGTGCGCCCCCCGTACAGAGCATCGCATGGGGCTAGAGGCTCAGGGGCCTTGAATGCTTTTTGGAACGCTTTCACACCCTGGTGCGACTTTTTCAGCAGATCCCAGTTGTGCTCCTTCATGGTAATCACACGGAGCCCGTACTCTGACCTCAACTCTGTCAATCTCTCCTGCGTCTCAACGTGCATTCTTTTAAAAGTTTTCCTCGTTAAGGCGTGAACGCAGCTGCCTGTGAAACACTCCAAGCAGCCGTGGTAGAAGCAGCCCAGAAAATCATACGCCACCTTCACCCCACCTGACTCACAATAGCCGTCCACCCGCAAGCGTCCAAAGCTCCGTTCACCTCCGTTTAGAGCGTGCTGGATAAACACTCCGTCTCTGAACATCACCCATTCTAACCACTGCACACAGACGTTTGAGAAGCGCTTGCAGCTATACTTGTAGCCGTACGGACAGGGAATGGCGAAAGTGTTTTCTTTAAGAAAACATGTTCTGAAAACAAACATACACGCGGAGGCGATGGTTGCTTCCCTTGTTTCAAGTTATTGAAACTGTTTCTGGCTACAATCCTGGTTTCATCGGAGAGCCTGCTTCCCCTCTGCGCGGCGTCGTGTGTCGGGGGGTGCTTCCGGGTTGCCGTCTCTGCTCGGAGGAGCTCCTTCCATAGCATCGTCATTGTCTCCTTACTCGGGTGCGCCCTCCTCTGACGGGAGTTCATTACTTCTCTGGCTGGGATTTTGCAGTCTTTCAATGAAGCGGTTTACAGACTGTTCTAATCGATCAAAATCAGAAACATACTCATCACCCCCACTAGGAAAGTCATAGTCGCGATTCGGGAAGTAGACCGGAGACACACTTCCGACTCTCGCCACCAAATCATTGACCAATTCATCCAACTGATCAAAATGCTCGGTGGTTATGTTCACACACCGAAACCCTCTTTGGCCATTGGATATCAAAGTTAACACATCTTCTAATTCGGCTTGTGAATCATTGAGATCAGAGTTTTCATCGGTCATCTTGTTGTTTAATATTCAAATGAGTGACATTCCAGCACAGTTTTCACATCAGCGTGCGGAGCAAATCATTCATAATCAGACTCCTCTCAATAACATTCCAGACGACGCTCTCAAATCTGTGCTCAACGGCCCTATTGAAGAGCAGCCTCGATCCTCGGAACCGCCTCCTCCCTCGTAGTCCTGGACGAGCGGAATCTGATTGAAAACAGTCTCGAGTTAGTCACAGGCCATAGAAATAACCCTCTTTAAAAAAAAAAAAAAAGAAACTTACCGGAACGACCCCTTGGAGGAGGAGTCCCCGGACAACGCACGGGGGTTCGCCTCGCCTGTTCCGGGATGCACTGCTCAGCTAGAAGCACAGGGGCCCCGCTCTCGGAAGTTGAAGGCTCCACGCTCGGCTGTCTGGACAACATGTGCTCCAGCTCGCCGATTAGACACTCCTCTTCGGGGCTCCGCGGTTCTCGCTGTTGTTGTTCCTGGGTGTTCTCCGGGGTGGGTGGCGGCATATTGACGACACACTCGCCAGCAGGAAATATCTCTCCGGGGTCCGGTGACACCTCCAGAAACGCGTTGTCTGATACTGCGTGAATAAAAGGGAGAGTTTATTTCAACAGAACCGGTGGAATAAAAACGATATAACCATGCTTCACAATATCCGTACTCACCGTCGAGACTGTGATCAGTCCGTGGCGGCTGATGGATCTCAGCGTCTTTTTTCATAAAAAAAAAAAAACAGCTGTTATGGTCAGCACGCTCAAATGTTGATCGGCTCATATTATGTAATAACTGACCGACGAATCTAAGGGCCTCTCCAGTCGGGAAGGCGTTGAATGCTTGTTGAGCCGCCTGGTGCCTATACTGCAGTTGGAATTGTTGGCTCTGGCGACGCTGTAGCGCAAGGCAATCTGCCATAAAAAGAAAACTGTTTCAAAGGGTTCTACAGTCTAATAATGGTTGATTTTGCAAAAGAGGTCATACTTACGGAGTCTAGCGCTCTCTGGCAGACGAGCCCGCGGGCGGCGTGAGATGCAGGAGCTGACGCGGACGAAATTTGTTAGCGCATATTTTCAGGAGAATCATAGAAATGAGATTGGCCGGAGCTTTACATCGAATCATACCGCTGCATCAACGTCCGACAAAGATCTAGCGTGAAGGCATGGGTTAGGGTTGATTCTGACACTTCAACTCCGCCTATATTTATACCAGGTTTCTCCATAAAAGTCACCCAGAAACTGATCAAATGGTTTTACAACACCTCGACCCCCCTCCTGCTAAGGCCCTATCCCGCCACTTTTTATATTGAGGATTCCTCAGGATAATCCTGCGATGTTAAAACGGTAATTCGTATCATCGTCATCATATTATGTTATAGATTAGCCTATTGTATTGCCTAGTGTGTGACTCTTGAATGACCCCTGGGGACACGCTCACACCTCTTGTTTCGCATAAGAAAAGAACATAGTATTACAACATAATATTTCCAAGGAGGGCTCCTCCGAACACTCCTGCGGTGTAACGGGTTAAAGCGGTATTTTGTATAATCATGTTTCGATTGATATTATAACGCATGGTTTTTTAACCGTTTTTTAACCGTCCCGGCGCCTGGTGGAATCGCCTTATTGCACCGGGGGTGAAGATGTTTACATTCTCACTCCTGCATGCTATCAGAAGGGATGGGACACCAAGTTTCAAAGACGTGATGCATTAGCTTTATGACTTTAGGGGTTGTGGGATCAGATAAAAGCAGACGCGGACCATAAATAATCGGACGGTCAAACACAACATTAAATGTCGGCGCTTAATGTGCGACAGAACCTTAAGGGGGGTGGGGGGTGGGTGTTTGATTTTTTCCCCCCTATTACAGCGTGTGTGTGTGTGTGTGTGTGTGTGTGTGTGTGTGTGTGTGTGTGTGTGTGTGTGTGTGTGTGTGTGTGTGTGTGTGTGTGTGTACATGTTGCAGATGTTGTTGTTGTACAACAGCAGCGCACTCTAATACTACATATGCAAGGTCCCTGTTTCAAAATCTGTTCTTTCTAAAACAACGCAGGCCCACTTGATGCCTAGTCAGGTTTATGACTTTGAGTCTGTTGAGGGATCATATAGGAAAGAGCCAGAGACCGGGGGTAAAAGGCAGACGCGGACCATAAACAATTGGTCAGTCAAACATAACATTAAATGCAGGCGCTTAATGTGCGACAGAATCTTAAGGGGGGTGAGAGGTTGTTTGTTGAGTCGAGTTGAGTTGAATGATTTTTTCCCCCCTATTACAGCGCGTGTGTGTGTTGCATTGCAAACATGTTGCAGATGTTGTTGTTGTACACCAGCAGCACACTCTAATGCTGCATATGCAAGATCCCTGTTTCAAAATCTGCTCTTTCTAAAAAAACACAGGCCCACTTGACGCCTAATCAGGTTTATGACTTTGAGTCTGTTGAGGGATCATATACTGTAGGAAAGATCCAGAGACCGCGGGGGTAAAAGGCAGACGCGGACCATAAACACTGACTTGGTCAGTCAAACACAATATTAAATGTCGGCGCTTAATGTGCGACCGAACCTTAAGGGGGTGAGAGTTTGTTTGTTGAGTTGAGTTGAGTTCAATGAGAATGATTTTTTCCCCCTATTACAGCTGTGTGTGTGTGTGTGTGTGTGTGTGTGTGTGTGTGTGTGTGTGTGTGTGTGTGTGTGTGTGTGTGTGTGTGTGTGTGTGTGCGTGTGTGTGTGTGCCAAAAATGCCGTATGACTGCAGACCAAGAGGACTCCTTTGACCAACAACACAGAGGACTATCAACGATGCAAGGGTATATGCTTTGCAAGTTGCAGATGTTGTTTTTGTACACCAGCAGCACACTCTAATACTACAAATGCAATTGTTTCAAAATCTGCTCTTTCTAAAACGACACAGGGCCGACTTGACGCATAAATCCAGACGGGGGGAAGGAGGACTGTAAAAGGATACTAGGCCACCGCAGGCCTGTGAACTCAGATACACACGCAGAGGAATGCGAGACCCCAGTGATACAGAGAGCACAGCCTAAAGAAGGATACACAGAAAGCACCGGTGGCTCATATATATAAAATATCTGCAGACATAACGGCGTTCTGATGATCACATCGCCCTTTAACACGGTGGATCAAAGTTCGGCGGACCTTTGACTCTCGGGGTCAGAGAACAGGTACACTTTGACACACGGGGTCAAAGAACAGGTACACTTTGACTTTCGGGGTTAAAGATCAAGTGCACTTTGACACTCGGGGTTAAAGATCAAGTGCACTCTGACATTCGGGGTTAAAGATCAAGTGCACTCTGACATGGCAAGTTCAACGGTGAAAATATCAAGTGACCTTTGACCTAGAGCTGTCAAAACCCGAGTTGATCGAAAGTGGGCTATATAATCTCTTTCTCCATTCCCATTCGCCGCACATTCTTTGCATGTAACCCCTCTGACTAGGGTTACTTGAGTAGTAGCATTCCAACAGAGCCTTGTTCTCACATTTTAGCCATTTCTTTCTTGTTCCAGTAGCCCACTTCTCGCCAAGGTGCTCTGGATCCCCAACACCTGACGCAGACCTTGTTAGAACGGAGCCGGTATCTCATCTCTGAGTAATACTCAGTAATTGACCCTAACTCTACAGGTCAGATACTAAAGCTCCACCTTTTGGTTTTACCCTGGAATTACGTCTTCGGTGCTAAAATGGGGGTGGCCTCATTAACATTTCCCCAGACAGACCAAGGAGGGGGGCTGCTGACAGTCGGCTCATGAGGGTGTGATAAGTGTGTGATCAGCGTCAGAAAGGGCACTGACAGTCGACTGAAATCAGCGAAAACGAACCGCTCCATCTGTACCTGATGAGTTGAATGTATAGCTGATCAGATCTGCAAAGAAGTTGCAGAGCTGAATGTGCACAACTAAAACAAAAGCATTTTGATTTCAATAAAAACTATAAAATATTTTACACATGACTACAGTCCTGTTAATCCTTGTTCTGAATTTTGTTGAAAGACTTGTTCCAGTCAGGTTTTAAACCTGAACCCTATTTTATTAAACAAAGACTTGAATGTTGCAACATTTTCGAAGGTGTAAACCTTAGCAAATGAAAATATTTTAATACAAAATCATGCATCAATCATTACAATTTTAATTTCAACATTGTGTTTGTAGTGTTATAGTTAAAGTTAGGATTCAAAAAATCTTATAACTTTGGTGAAATTAATTTAGCCTTTCTTTCATTTATGGTTGTAATCTGTTCTTTTTGGGGTTTTTTGCGTGGCCCACCATGAGTGAGGAGAGTCTGTGTGGGAGTGACCCTCATCGAGCAGTGACTTGTTGGGTGTTTGAAAAAATAATTGTGAGTTGTGTTTTACTAAGTGAGTATCCCACGAGAGGCTGTCTCTCTTGTCTGTTTATCTGGACAGACCAATCTTAAATTCTGCAGTTGAATGAGACAAACACCAACAATTAAGTGTAGGAATGAACTGTACAGTCACTTAATTGATCTAACTTAACTCTTGTTCCAATCAGTCCAGAAGGACTGTTTCAGTCCTGGTTGTTGCTGCAATGTAGGTAATGCAAACTTATGTGAATATAATATATTCACTTGTGTGAATTTAAACACAAAGTCATGCATCAATTATTTTTTACTGTATAAGCAAAATGACAAAGCTGAAGAGCATTCTGTGATTAAAAAAACTATTTAAATAAATTTTGATAATAATGACATACTTTAAAATATTGTAATTACATTAAATTTGCATATATGGTTGAATGCTGTAATGTTGAATTAATTCCTTAAAAACACCCCCTCAACTATATGAAAGACCAGGTAGTTTAAAAAAGCTTAATGTCTACAACTGCTTTTATGGGGAATCAACAGTGCAATGAACTCATCACTTGTGTTGACTTGTAAGTCAAAGTGCTACTGAGCTCAATCCCTTATCTGCTCATGCTGCGCCATTGTCATGGAGACGGTGCTCCACAGGCAGGAACCTCCACTGATCCGCACAAAGAGCTGCAGTGAGGCTGATTTTCATCCCAGCTTAACAGGCTTGTTACACCAAAACCATAAAGGTTATCACAAAAATAACTTGACAAGTTAAAGAGAAAAGTTCTGGCGTAAGAAAGCACCTCTCCACACTCTAGCTGTGGCATCACCAACTCAATCAGACGCAAAACACACTAGTGGAAAAGCTGAAAATTCCTCAAAAACCACCCTATGCTTAAACTGCTATAACTCAGAATCTGTTAAAGATATTAATTAATAGTTGAATAGTTGAAGATTGTTTTGTAGTTTAAATGGTGTCTGTAGCTTAAAGTGTGTTGAAGTAGTTAAAGGCTGAAAGTAGAAAAACCTGAAGAGGATTTGAAAAGCTTTTTCTATTCATTTCAATGGGAAAAATTGAGTGAAAAAACCTTAATGCTGGAAGCACATGATTTGAAAAACAATACAGTGAATGCTTTGCAGCACTGTGATAATAAAGAGCGAAGATCTCAGTAGTGTGAGAGCTGTTGCCAGCTCTCTCACTAATAAAGATTAGAAAAACAATACAGTGAATGCTTTGCAGCAAAGCACAAGGCAACCATATGATGAACAACAAGTCTAGGCACAGCACTATCATGTTAGTAGCACAGCAAACAACAGCAGCCACCACAAATGGTCATACATGCACATGGGTTTATGTGTGTTGCTCAAGTATGACACCAAGTGGAAGAGGCAAAGCATGGTACCTGGGCCTTGAGGGGAGCAGCAGCAGCCATGTAGAGATCATAAGGTACGTACAGAGAGAGCAAGACAGGAAACCCTCCACACTCACACATGACCGCTGCACTGCGGGGACAAGGCGGAGCACTCATTTTGCATAATCACACATTTTCTATTGTCCTTCCCTTAAGCTTATTCACACCGATACTTTAGTGACACATTTATACTCAATATAAAGTAACTTTAACTTAGAAAGGAAGGCACATGAGAGTATTCAGACAAACACAAATCAATTAGGACTGTTAAACTCACCTAATGACACTAAATGTGTCATTCATTTCTAATAATGTATCACTACTATTACTACTACTAATACGACTACTAATGCTAATATTTAATGATTCTAAATCACACAAATTAAAATGTGTCTGCTGTATTTTTAGACTGAGTATATGATCACTGTTGTTTAGGGTGGTAAAGCAGCAAAGTTGCTAGATAGTAGCCTGTTCCATATCATTTACAACTTATCTACTGTACTTGTGTTATGAATTAAGGCAACTTCTCCTTACCACATGTCATGATCATGTATTATCCCTTACTTACCATTAGTGGTTCAGTTAAAGTACTAAACAAACTGAAAACAACAACTTATGCTTAAATGCAGACCGTTAACCGCTTTTGTAAGACATCGGTATATCTGCTGTATATCCTTTAAAGCATTGTCGTCAATAGACGACGCAGCCCTTAGTCCCGCCTTACTCGTATCTGATTGGCCCGACGGAAGCATATCTGTGCTGTTATTGGCTTCCAAATGCACCACAGAGTTCCGCAAGTCCAGTCTGACGGTGTTTTGACGTTGGTGCAACTGAGCTCTTCAGTACATCACACAAGTCCACAACCGAGGGAACTGTTCAACATCTCGGTTTGTACCTACAGTCGTTAAAAATCATGTAGGGCACACGTAGCCCCTTCTTCTATCTCTCAGAGGTTTTAGCTCTACAAAGGGGGCTTTAACCGCTATTGCTAACTAGCAGCCTTAGCTACTGGCTTCTCGTCAAACTGTAGCTTTAGCATTGTGTTGACCTGACAGTATCATTACTACGGCTCCGCTGTTAATCAGTGGTGAAAATGAGGATAAAATAGTGGCTTCTCTGTCCAGTCTGTTAACTGCATGGAAACAACCCATAGCGTATCCTGCTTATGACATCCTTCATGACCAGCGTCAGTATGGTTGTAGTGAGATAGTAGCCCGTGCTTAGTGTTGACCGTTAGTGGACCTGCAAAGGTACAAGCATCACAGTGAAACCCCAGTACGTCAACCCGAGTACTGGTCGGTTCTGTTCGCTAAAGCGTTTAAGATACAGGTTGACCAAACGTTGACCTCAGACATTTTTTTAATTTTTGTCTGACTTATTGTCGGAAAGTTTGTTTGGAGGCCAGGCGTGTAGAGTTGCATCACTATGTTAGGTATGTGTCCTGCTATTTGGTTGGAATTGGTCGCAAAGTTATGTGTATAAGTTAAAACGCATACAGTGATGTAGATTGGGAGTTCGACCTTTGGTCACAGTCAGTTCAATACAGCACATAGTCCATTGACGTTTCAGCAAGACTTAAATTGTTTACCAATAAAACATTTATGTCTTTTTATGTATCTAAACATTAACAGTCAATACTGTGTCACTACTTAAAGTGTTTCCTAACGATTTGTCTAAGTGACAGCAATAATAGGAATTGTGTGTACTGGTGTCATTTACACTAGACTTGGCTGTGATGTTCTAACAACCTAAAATCAGTTCTATGACAGGAGAACTGCTTTTTTATACTACGCTGACTATGCTGTTTTAATTGCAATTTTCCATTTTAACCCACCTTTTACTACATTACAATGTCGGTCTATTATTTTGAAAAGTACTGTGTGAAGGTGCTGTTTTTGTTTGTTATCTACAGGATCTGAATATGTTGATTTAGGATGCACACGAAAGAAAAAGAACAGGTTTTTGGGGCGAGTTATTAGAGCTCTTGCCTTAGTTTGACTGGTGTTCATAATGTTGAAATGTTTCTTTATACTCCTACAGAACAGGACAGTATAGCTGAAAAAAATAAAAAGCCAGTGGACAATGGCTTCTGATTCTCCACGAAGACCAAGTCGATGTGCTGGAGGGGTTCTGGTGCGAGCACAGGCTGTTACGTAAGAACAGAATTCTAAAAATCATGACATTTCATACATATATATTCAATAGATGTCTTTACTCTGTGCCAAGAATAAGGACTGCCTGATTAGTGTGATATTACTGTATATATTTCCACTCTCATCTTGAGTTACACTTGAGTTTTGCCTCTAACATTTGTATTTATTATTTGAAAGTAATACAAAGCTGTACACCTTTATTTATAGATATCAAAGTTACTGTAAACAAATATAGATAGTTTGATGTACTGTAAAACTATGAGATGTCCCCAAATGTGTTGTTGTGAGTGATGACATGAGCCCTCTGCTGTCACAGGGAGCAGTCTTACATGGAGAGTGTGGTGACCTTTCTGCAGGATGTGGTTCCACAGGTATTTTTATCCCATAATTTATTTTTATTATATTGCATTTATTTATAGGGAGATCAAAGGTCACTGTTCTTTCAAGGTAAAACAGTAAGATGTAAAGTTGCATAAACATAGTATTACAGTGATGAATGTATGTAGCCAGTTTCCATAAAACATAGGATTCAGTGTGAAAATGTATTTTAATGCATCAAGCATTTATTAATTCATTTCAAACCCATGTTTACGTGTAACTGTAGGAGGGATTGTTGTTGTGGAACCAGTCCACAACAACAATAAGAGGTGTCAATGTTATGGCTTCTCTGTATACTATACATTATTGTAGAACTAATGCTATTACACCATCCCAGACGCTGGCATTTAAATTGTGTGCTCATATATGGTCAGGTGAACCAAGCAACCACAGCAATCTCAAAACCCGACTTTCACCTGAGACTCTGCTGAAAAAGAATGTGCTCAGAAGCCCATTCCTTTCTAATGGCTCTTTGCTATGTGTTCTGATACGTGTTGATCATCACCAACTGTCCACCAAAACATAAAAAGGCATTAATCTTAGGTCTGATCAGTGTAAGACTTAATGAAAGTCGCTTTGGGAAAGTTAACCCCTTTTCTTGCGGTGTTTTGAAATACAGGCATATACTGGAGCTCCACCCACTGATGAAAAAGAGAAAGTCATCTGGGTACGGTTTGAGAAAGCTGACATCAATGGTAAGTCTATGTCACCAGCTGTACTGTCTTTTGTTAATAGGCTAGACTTTTTCTTTGCTGATTTGGTTGTGTGTCAGTTGAAGTCCCTCTTTAATAAAGGCTGATCTTTAATAAAGAATGTAATTTAGAGTCTTATCTTTCATTAAGTTAATATCAGTTAATATGTGGTCACTGATGCAATATTTGTTTAGCCCTCAGAAAATTATAAATTATATGTTGAAGCGGAGTTTTGTTATACCTTTAGGGCTGCAACTATTAATTATTTTGATAATCAATTAATCTGTGGATTATTTTTCGATTAATCGGGAAAAAAACTTTTGGTTTTGACTCTTTTGAATAATGAATAATATAATATCCAAAATATAAATAAACAAAGCAGGCATAGAGTTTTTTTCCAACGTGAAGATCTGCAGCAGCTCCAGTCAACCGGCTGTGGGAGAAAACCTACAAAGACATGGGAGAACATTTAAAGTCCACAGAGACTCCTGGGCTCCTTCTGGCTCTGAGGCAACAGTGACAACCACTAAAAACCATGTCGTCATAATTTAATGCTGCTGTTAGATTTAGTGTCTGCGCTGTGGTGACGCTGTTCATCACTATGTAGCGATGATGCGCAGCCATCTGACGCTTGCGGCAGAACAGATTAAGTGACAAAGTAACTTTTAACACAGCAACACTTAATGAAGAGGCTTCACGTGATGGATAAACAGCGTTTGTTGCCGCTGCTACATCCGGGACACTAGTGTTTCATTCTTATGTTCTCCAGTGCCGCTGTAGTGTTTACAAACCACCAGCTGAACTTTGTATTACTTGCAGGTTAATGATGTTTTGTTTGATATTTAATGCTCATATGAAGAAATTAGGCATAGCCTTTATCTTGCTACCGCTTGGCTGCAGCTGCGTTATTCTGCTGTTGCGCTGCGCAGTCAAATGAGCAGACCGACTAATCGATAACGGCAAATCGTAAGCCGTATATAACTTTAAATATATATATATATATATATATATATATATATATATATATATATATATATGCTGTTCCTAGGACTGCACTTTTCTGGACTGAGATTTCGGATGTTTTTCCAGGGATCTGTTTTAGCCACTCCTCCAGTTTGGGGGTCACTGCCCCAAGTGCTCCGATCACCACAGGCACCACTGTGGCCTTCACCTTCCAAGCCTTCTCCAGTTCTTCTCTGAGCCCTTGGTATTTCTCTAGTTCCTATTGTTCCTTTTTCCTGATGTTGCCATCGCTTGGTATTGCCACATCCACCACTACGGCTCTCCTCTTTGTCCACCACCACAATGTCTGGTTGGTTCGCCATTACCATTCTGTCAGTCTGGATCTGGAAGTCCCACAGGATCTTGGCCGCTCGTTCTCTACCACCTTGGGAGGTGTTTCCCACTTTGATCTTGGGGTTTCCAGTCCATACTCCGCGCAGATTTTCCTGTATACTATTCCAGCCACTTGGTTATGGCGTTCCATGTATGCTTTCCCTGCCAGCATCTTACACCCTGCAGTTATGTGCTGGATCTCTTTGCACAGTCTACACCTTGGGTCTTGTCTGGTGTGGTAGATCTGGGCTTCTATGGCTCTGGTGCTCAGGGCCTGCTCCTGTGCAGCAAGGATGAGTGCCTCTGTGCTGTCCTCAGCCCGGCCCTTTCAAGCCATTGGTAGGATTTGTTGAGATCAGACACTTCAGTTATGTTCCGGTGGTACATCCCGTGTAAGGGCTTGTCCTCCCATGATGGTCCCGCTTCCAGCATCTTATCCTCTGTTCTCCACTGCCTGAGACATTCACTCAGCACGTCATCGGTCGGAGCCTTATCTTTGATGTACTTATGGATCTTGGATGTTTCATCCCGGATAGTGGCTCTCACGCTCACTAGTCCTCGGCCTCCTTCCTTGCGGCTAGCGTACAGTCTCAGGGTGCTGGATTTGGGGTGGAACACTCCATGCATGGTGAGGAGCTTTTATGTCTTAACATCTGTGGTCTGTATCTCTTCCTTTGGCCACCTTATTATTCCCGCAGGGTATCTGATCACTGGCAGGGCGTAGCTGTTTATTGCCCGGGATTTGTTCTTGCCATTGAGCTGGCTTCTTAGGACTTGCCTTACTCGTTGGAGGTATTTGGCTGTTGCCGCATTCCTTGTTGCCTGTTCAAGGTTGCCGTTTGCCTGTGGTATTCCAAGGTACTTGTAATAGTCCTCAATGTCTGCTATTGTTCCTTCTGGGAGTGAGACCCCTTCTGTGTGGATTACCTTGCCTCTCTTTGTCACCATCCTCCCACATTTCTCGAGCCCAAATGACATCCCGATGTCTGAGCTGTAGATCCTGGTGGTGTGGATCAGCGAGTCGTTGTCTCGCTCATTCTTAGCGTACAGCTTGATGTCATCCATGTAGAGGAGGTGACATATGGTGGCCCCGTTCCGGAGTCGGTATCCATAGCCAGTGTTGTTTATTATTTGGCTGAGGGGGTTCAGACCTATGCAGAACAGCAGTGGGGACAGTGCATCTCCTTGGTATATGCCACATTTGATGGATACTTGGGCAAGTGGCTTCCCATTGGCTTCAAGGGTGGTTCGAGTTTGCAATGAAGGCCCTTAGAGTTCTGTTGATGTTGTACAGCTCCAAGCATTCATTGATCCATGTGTGTGGCATTGAGTCATAGGCTTTCTTGTAGTCGATCCAGGCTGTGCACAGGTTGGTGTGTCGCACTCTGCAGTCTTGGGCAACTGTTCTGTCTACCAGGAGTTGGTGTTTGGCTCCTCTGGAGTCCTTACCAATGCCCTTCTGTGCTTCACTCATGTATTGACCCATGTGCCCACTTATCTTAGTGGCGATGATGCCTGACATGAGCTTCCATGTTGTGGAGAGGCAGGTTATTGGCCGGTAGTTGGATGGGACTGCACCCTTTGAGGGATCCTTCATTATCAGGATCGTTCGCCCTTCGGTTAGCCATTCAGGGTGAGTCCCATCCCTTAGCAGCTGGTTCATTTGTGCTGCCAGGCGCTCATGGATTGCAGTGAGCTTCTTTAGCTAGTAGGCGTGGATCATGTCAGGGCCAGGTGCTGTCCAGTTTTTCATACCTGAGACTCTTTGTTGGATGTCTGCCACTGTGATAGTCACTGGATTCTGTTCAGGGAGGTTGCTGTAGTTTTCCCTCAGATCCACCAGCCACTGTGCATCGCTGTTGTGTGACGCCTCCCTCTCCCATATACCTTTCCAGTACTGTTCAGTTTCCAGCCTTGGTGGGTCTGCTCTGCTGTTATTACCCTGCCATTGAGAGTACACTTTCGCAGGTTGTGTTGCGAGCAGCGGGTTTATCCGTCTGGCTTCGTTGTCTCTGGTGTATCTCTTTAGGCGGCTGGCCAAGGCTTGTAGCCTTTGCTTGGCAGTTTCGAGTGTTTCAGGTATGGTCATCTAGCTGTACCTCTTAGGCATCGGTCTTTTCATTGCACCTCTCTGGGCCTCTGTCATTTGGCTCACTTCCCTCCGAGCTGCCTTGATTTTTGCCTCCAACCTTTGTTTCCATGGTGTATTGTTTCTCATGGCTCCCATGGTTGCTCTTATAGCCAAGCACCTCTAGGATCACTGATGCTGAAGCGTATATCAGCTCATTGGTTTCTGTGATTGTTGTGGTAGGGATCGCTCTCAATGCTGCATTCACATCTTCCATGAGACTTTCTGATGGTACTTCACTTAGCCGTTGTAGTTGGCTTCGGGGTTGCCTGTTCAATCTCGCCATGATCTTATCTTTCAGGTCAGTCGCTGCCTCGCTTAGCGTATCTGTGCTCATTCGTACCCAATTTCCGGTTGGGGAGATGGTGAAACCTCCCCTTTGACCTGGCGTCCTGGCTCCCTGTTGCTGTAGCATTTGTGTTGTATCTCGTCAATCTCAAGTTGTGATAGCAGTTTCCGTTTGTGGATGTTGGAACACTTAGCTACTAGTTGCTTCGCCGTCAGTCTTGAATGTGGGTTTTTCTGTTCCCATTCACCGCACATTCTTTGCATGTAACCCCTCTGACTAGGGTTACTTGAGTAGTAGCATTCCAACAGAGCCTTGTTCTCTCATCTTAGCCATTTCTTTCTTGTTCCAGTAGCCCACTTCTCGCCAAGGTGCTCTGGTTCCCCAACACCTGACGCAGACCTTGTTAGACCGGAGCCTAACAAGTATTACTCATCTCTGAGTAATACTCAGTAATTGACCCTAACTCTACAGGTCAGATACTAAAGCTCCACCTCTTGGTTTTACCCTGGAATTGCGTCTTCGGTGCTAAAACGGGGGTGGCCTCATTAACATTTTTAACAGTTTCCCCAGACAGATCAAGGAGGGGGGCTGCTGACAGTCGGCTCATGAGGGTGTGATAAGTGTATGTATATATATATATATATATATATATATATATATATATATATATATATACAATATATATATATCTGCCTGCTTTATATTAAACGGTTTGCTGATTTTGATCTATTTGCAACATTCATAGGCTTCCAGGAAATGTTCTGAAATTAATATATAGAGCATTGCCTCAAGGCAATTGAAATCATATTAATAATAAAACTAATCCATGCAATAACAAAATGGACAAAAAAGTATTTATGTAATTAACTAAATAGTAATTCAGATAAAACTAAATAGAAATCATACAAGATCAGATTTTGTAGTAGATATAGATCATATAAAATTGTACTGTGTATAATATAGTGACAAGTTGTAAGTGATATGTTTTCTTCTCAGTGAAAATATTTGTCTTTTAATTAAATGTGACGTCTCACTATTTTTGTCCAGACACTGCACGTAACCCAGAGTTTCTAGACCTGCATAGTGGAGCTTCTGAACCTTCCCTCTGCCTCATGATTGGTTACAGTGATGGCATGCAGATCTGGAGTGTATCTGTAAGTCATTGGCCAGTATAATACTGGTCCTATTTAATTTTTTTTAATATATATCTTTTGTATGTTTTTATGTAGAATTACGTTCTCTCTCTCTCTCTCTCTCTCTCTCTCTCTCTCTCTCTCTCTCTCTCTCTCTCGCTGTAATTTCTATAATTTTTGTAGTAAAACAGGTCTTTAAGTTTTCAGCCTCTGTTCTACTTAGTATCTTTGTGTGAACCACAGAGACTACGGAGACAATTGTCTTAACAGATTTAAAGTAAAACTTCACCGATTTTCAATGAGGGTTGATCAAAACAATGTCGGGTAGTATTTAAGAATGAAGGGACACTCTGGTTCCTCCAAAATTTATATGCAGAGAAGTTATCAGTCATTCCTCATCTGCACAGACTGGCGGATTATTTGCTATGGGCTCACAGACTACAACTTGTGAAGCTGAGCGAAACTGCTCAGTCCGCCATTATTTTCCTTACATACGCTTACAGCACTAATATTCAATGGCTGGAGGTCCTGCTGTAGATTATTTAGAAGACAATGAATACTTCAGCACGCACAGTCTGATATTCATTGTTAGTTGTTTGAGCCAGAGTACAATGCAGACGAGTTACGCCGTCTGGAGGAGGACGAGGCTGCCTGTGAGGAACCGGCACCCAGAGCAGAGAGCTGGCGTCTGGCAGAGATGCATCATGTCTTTGCGCTGAAAGAAACACAACTGAATCTAACTGCCAAACGTTCAGACATTGCTTTACATTTTTAACAAACGGTTATATAAATAAGCGTGTTTGAATAAAGACATAGTTTCTAAGTAGTTTAACAGCTTTTTATTTCAAATCAAATCAGACAGTTGTTAGAAAGCCACAGATTCTTCATTTAGCCAAACCCCTCTTCTTTTCTTCATCTGCTTAGTGGCTGGCAAAGCAAGACTGTTGTCCCCTTACGGAGTCTCTGTGACGATAGGCGACTGTCCGATATTACCTACAAAAGGATAAAATTAAATATTTTATTAGTATTAGGGTTGCTGTTAGCCAAGCTGATACACAGGCTAACGTTAGCAACGTAAGCTAATGCTATCCCCAACAGTCCACAACATGAGAAGCAGCAGCTCGTAACTGTGTTCAAACTTCACAGAGCAAGCTAAAACAATAAACTGTCGAATATATTGCTTACTCTGTGCTCATTGTACCGTTCCACTAAAGCTTAAGCTATTTTCGACTGCTGCTTGCTTGTGCGGCATACTTGACTTGCAAAGAAAACTAATGATCCATAAGACACGTCCCCCTGTCAGTGGTAAAATTCCTAAATTCATCCAAGATGAATCGGCAGCGATGAAGTCGATATAGCCTACAAAATGAAGTAATAATATGGAATTAGTTGCTATCAGCCATTATGTTGCCGTTAGCAACATAAGCTAATGTTACTCCTGACAGTTTAAAACACACAAACAGCAGCTCGTAACTTTACTTAAATTCACAGTGCAAGCTAAAACAATAAACAATCAATTATATTACTTGGTGCTCATTTGACTGTTTTTCAATTGGTATCCCGAAGCTACTTTCTAGCTTCTAGCAGTAGAATCTGCAACTTCATCTCAACGAAATCAGCACAGTGAAAGTCAACACAGGAATATTTAGTTTTTCACATCGCCGTGTGGTGCAGACCACCAGCTGTCTCCTGCACACAGGTCCTGTAAGCTGCCCCGTGGACAGATGTCCCTGCTGCCGGCTGCCTCACCTTTCGGCTGTGACAGCTTCATCCACTCTGAGTACTGTAACTCGTCTGGGGTGCACTCTGGTTCATACAAGTAACCCTCAATATCCGACTGTTCTAACACTATAGAACTCGCTGTCTTCTTAATAATCCAGAGCAGATCGTCTGGCCATTGAATATTAGGGCTGTAGGTGTATGCATGAAAAACAATGGTGGATTGAACCCCAAGGCGTCTTACCAGAGGAATGAATGATAATTTCTCAGAATAGAAAGTATGGAGCAATCTCAGTGTCTCTTCATTCTTAAGTTTTCCTTTAATTACACCACTATGTGGTAAGGGTGTAATTCACTTTTTGATTATCAGCCACACCAGTGAAGACTACTATATGTACTAGTAGCAGCGCCGGCATTAAGCAACAAGTGTCTCGAATCTTGTTTATAGGCGATGAGCGGTCAGACACTAAATTTGATTTTGTCTCAGCTGAACTGTACAAATGTTTGCAGCCTCTTTGAAATGTTTTCCATTTGGATATAAGCGATTATAATGGATTTGTCATTTAAGATATGTACTGTATATGCAATTATGCCATTTACAACAACCGAACTCATTCAAACAGTTCAAACAATGAATAAAACCTTATTAGCAACAATAGAAAGGAAAAGCTCCCTCTAGAGGACAAAACCATTGACAGAATCAGGCTTAAAGGATACTGATCATACAGCTTTTTACACTAAAGAATATTGGACTCCAGTGTCTCAATAAGGTGTCTGTAAGTTTTCATTCAATATAACCCTGTAGATCGTCCATACAGTTTCTGTCAATGTGTGGTTTTCAGTCACACTCAGTGAATGAGCTGTTTTTAGGGGCATGTCACAAGTTAATCTCCTCATCACACCTCTATGTGGAAGCAAATGCTTTTTTTTGACCCGTCATGGGGTTAGGATAGTGCAACATTAAGCATGTAAGCCACCGTAATTCTCCACAGAAGAAGAAGACAACACAACAAGGACTTTGAGAAAAATAAGAGCTTCAGTTCTTTCGGTAGTAGAGTCCAAGCATATTTGTTTGGTTCAGAATCTGACCCTGAAGCTGGATTTGAGGCTGCTGAAGTCATTACACTTCGACTGGCGCAAGATGTGTCTCAATGGTAATGTCGCATTTACTTAATTTGATTTATATAATTTGTAAAGCGACTAGCGGTTGCTAATGCAAACACTTATGCTAAATGGCCTATGCAGTTCGAATATTCATAACACGAAAACTCTGGTTGATAGAAAACACTGCTTCAGCTTACATTATATAAATAAGTAAACTTTTGAGAGCACAGCTGAAATAATATAAATATATTTTACACTTTTTGTCTTGCTTGTGCTGCTGCTCTGACATAATTTTATTTAAAAAATTGCTTTATTGTAGGTCACAGCCTTCTCTAACGTTTCTGATTCTGGCAGGATCTGAGAAAGTTATGAGACAAATTAGTGCTCAGATGTCTGTGTACCAACAGTCTGCAGTGATTTCTCTGTTTGACACCCCCAACTGGGATGTGCCCACCTACAGTATAGAAAAAGACAATGTTACATTTAGTGTAAATTGTATTATTGTATTGGTCCTACAGATATACTGGCTATTTTACACAAGCAGGTAACTGAACAGATAAGCAGCGCTTACTGTACAGACATGACTAATTAGCAACTACGCTTGCAACACAACACAGTTGTGGGGGGTGCAACCAGCTGCTGAAACCAAGCAAATCTGTTAAGCAAATCATCGGAGCAAAATAAATAAGAAGCAGGGATGTACCTTAGGCTAACACATTCATAACTAAACAACTGTTGTACTGTGGTTTACCTTGGAGATTAATACTAATACCAATAATAGTGTTAAGGTATGTGCACATACTCATACAAACATATACATATCATATACATACATATGTGCATTGTTATACATATCCCATACTACTTAATAAAAGTCATGACATAGAACACCACAAATTCCATATTCACACATTATTGATATTGGTAGTGATAAGTATCAATAATACTTACAGTTGGATTTGGAAAGTGTCCCACTACAAGGTTAGTAAGGCTGTAGCTTGATATTATTCACCCAAAGGGTGAGGCAGACGCTGATGCATGAACAATGCCACTTGTGGAAGCCAGGGTAATGTGAGGGGCTCGGCCACTACGCCCATCCTGCCAGCAGAGGAAGGAATCCTAGCAGCCAGGGAGCCCACACACCTTCAGTTCCAGGAGGGCAGGTGTTGCGACCCAAGCCGCCCACACAGAGCCCCCCAGGCAGAGCTGCAGCAGCCACAGAGACAGCACCCGAGGTCAGAGTGGGCCACCGTGGGTCAACGCTGTTCGCCCCATGAGAACCAGGGGCAAACACTCCCCCCGGCGGGAGGGTCGGCCTGAAAGAGTGGAGCCCGAGGACCCACGGTCCATAGGGAGCCCGCCAGAAGATGCCCCCGCGCCCAGAGTGGGGCCCGCCCCCAGTCCACCACCCCTACACGAGCGGAGCGGGGCCGACCCCATCGGCCCGACCTCATCCCCTGGCACCACACCGGGCTGCAGCACAAGGCCAGCAATTGGTGGGGGTCAGCAGAAAAGAGACCACCCAGGCAGACGATCATCGTACCCCGGGCGGAAAGCCGGACCCCCCACACTCCAACCGCACCACACGCATACAAACTCACATAAACACAGACGCATACACCCACCCACATGTGCAACACACATCATCACATCAACACATACACACTATAAACTCTCTCACAACAAACTAGTCAATCATACGTGAACCAATGCACTCTCAGATACATTCCCGCACCCACACCATTTGCTTGATCACATTCGTGGGGAGGGTAGGTCTCCGGCCTGCCGTCCATGTGGCCCCAGGCAGGGACCGCAGCTCCTCCCGAGCCCCGCCCAACCCCCCAAGCCGGGGGAGGCAGAGGGCAGCAGAAAAAGTACCCCAGAACCCTGCAACCCAGCTTGGACGTGAGTGTGTGGAACTAAAGTGCTCTGAAGGTGGGTGACACCTCCAGGAGCACAATCGCTGGCTGACGGTGTGTCCGGACAGTCCCCCCTCTTACCCTAAATGTCTTTTTGCAGTTAAAACTGGGTGGTGATCTCTCCACCAGGGCCAGTGGGCGAGGCCACAACTGGCCTCAGCCCTAGGCCCCAGTGAAAGACCCCACCCCCGGCCCTACATGTATGTGTATGTGGCTAAGTATGAGGAACTTAGGGAGATAGCCAGTTCTCCGAGGGGTCCAGCAGACAGAGCCATCAATGGGAAGGCTCCTACTACTTCTGCACAGCTTTCTGTATCCTTCCCCTAAACAACGATGGTGAACAGTCTTTGTTTTCAGCTCATTTAGGAGTTGTTTTGAGATCCCCATGTTGCTACTCTTTAGAGAACATTCAAAGAGGAGGGAAACTTAAAATCGCCCTTAAATATTTTTTCCCATAATTGGATTCACTGGTGTATGGAGGTCAGGGGTCACTGACCTTAAAAAGCCAATATGAGTTCCAATAATTACTTATAAAGGTTTTGGAATCAATTAAATGTCAACAGTGCCCAAATGTATGCACCTGCCTAATTTTGTTTAAGGAATTATTGCACACTTTCTGTAAATCCTATAAACTTCATTTCACTTCTCATATTCATAGTGTGTGTTTCCTATTTATATATTTCCTATTTGGCATATTAGGAAGGAAGGTTGCCCAAACTTACGCACCCCACTGTAGACCAGCGCTGAGAGAGTGAACCATCAGTTGGGAAGATAAGGAAGTATAGTGTAAGGTTTTGAATGTGTCCTAATTTGTACAGGGAGCCAATGAAAATGCTAGGAGTGTTGGAGAAAAAGGAGTCCTGTCAGATCTGTAGCATTTTAAAAGAACTGTCTTAGGAGCTCTCCTGTGATTCTCCACAATTTCCTTCATCTTCTCCACATTCAAGCAGAGGCTGTTGTCACTGCATAATGCAGTTAAGGGGTTCACATCACTCCTATAGTTGTTTTCATCACTGTTAGAGATGATACCCACCACAGTTGTGTCATCTGCAAAATTCACAAAGACATTGCTGACATATGTTAGTGAGCAGTCTTGAGTTAGCACAGGGAAAAGGCGGGGGCTCGGCACACATTCTTGGGGATGTGCATATCTGGACGGGACTGACTCTGCCTGGTCCCATCCAAATACAGTTTAGTACCGTTTTGAATGTCTCAGTACCGCGATACCAAATTATTGCCAGTCTACCTTAGAAGCTGTTGGTCAGAATGCTTTTAATAGTGCCCCTATAGGTACAGTAAGGTGTAGGAAGTCCAGCTTTTCTAAGTCTCTCGAGAGATTGAAGACGATTTAGTGCTCTTTTGATGACTGCTATGGAGTTGGTGGTAGAGGACAGATCATCAGCAAGGTGCACACCCAGGAACTAAGCTGAACTACATAAAAAGGACTCTGACATAGGTGTTTTACCTCTTCATACGTGACAGCTTGAAATGGAGCATGGTGGCAACTAATTCTCTGTGGAGCGGTTTGGCCGTTGGTAAACCGTTTCTTAATGTGCTTTAAATGTCCATACATTTTGTAACGATGGGTGTAAGGGCTACAGGCCAAAAGTCTTTTAGACTGGGAGACTGAGTGTGACTTCTTGGGAACTGAAATAATGTTGGCACTTTTAAAACAAGTGGGCACAGCCGCCTGTCTGAGATAGTAAAGATGTCTATGAAAACTTCAGTTGTTCTGTACAGTTGTTCGGATTAAGGTCTCGCAGTGAGAAAGGCCAGAAGCCAGTTGCACATGAATGTGTTCAGCCCCAGATGGTCCAGTTTGGTAATGGGCTGCTGGGAAATGACTGTCAAATGCTGGGCTTTATGTATGTTGACCTGACTGACAGATCTTGTCACATTGTTCAGGAGGTAGAGGGCCTGAGGAAAGAAGCTGTTCCAGTGCCTAGCTGTTCTGGTATTTCTCCTAAAGTCTACGGTCATCTCTGCTGTGTTGAGTGTGTTTAGCTTGAGATTGTTATGCTGCAAGAGACAGCCAATTATATAACCTCCCTCTGAACGCAGTCTTGTTACCATCCTGGATAAGGCTGATGAGAGTGGTGTTGTGAACCTGAGACAGAGAAGTCGATAGAGGTGCAGTTGTTTGTGTATAGGAAAAAGAGCAGCTCTGTCACCTGTTCTACAGGCAGCATTCCTTGCCCTCAGTAGCTTGTAGACTTCACCTGTCAACCATGCTTTATGGCTGGTGCGAACACAGATGGTTCCTGTTTCAGTTACATCATCAATGCACTTAGTGGCTAGACTGCGACAGTCTCTGTGAACTCCTCGATGTCGGCGAAGTCATGATATTTTGAAGCTTTTTTGAACTTATTCCAAACTGTTGTGCTAAAACAGTCTTGCAGGGCTTCTGTAGCTCTCTCTGGCCACACTCAGACTTCCTTCAGAACTGGTTTGGCTACTTGTACCAGTGGCCTGTATGCTGGCATTGACAAAATAGAGATGTGGTCTGTTAGCATAACAGAGATGTGGTCTTAGTCACCCAGGCACAAGAGGGTTGGGCTATGTATGCTCCTCTCTGGGTGGAGTAAACAGTGCAGTGCCTAGTGTGTTGTTACTACGTGTTGGAAAGTGTTTATGGAGCTTAGGAAAGAGGTCTGCATGGTTGAAGTTGCTTAGCTTAGCCGGTAACCTGGTCCATATTCCTCCACGCTTACCCCTCTTTTTTGTTTTCTTGCACATCGTCTATGACCCTTCCATTGTGGGAGAGATGGTGCAGCATACTGTAGGGCTGGCAGAGGAGCAGGGAGTCTGAGTAGTCCCCAGAACTCAACCTTTTCGGCAAGTCTGGGGTCTAATTCCAACACTGTGGCACATTTATGTGCAAAAGTTGGCTGTGATTGTATGTGTGCTTTACATGTGACAAAGACAAAAATATCCTACAAAACAATGTAAGAGTGGGGAGAGAGAAGCCACTGCATGTGTCTGCGTCACCATCTTGTTTAAGCCAGTCAAGTAACCTGATTCAATATTTTATTTCACAGATCTTTGGGCGCAAATATAATAAGATCCTTATTGAATCTAATCAGAGCTGTTCCTGTGTTGACATTGAAATCCTGACTGGAAATCTTCATCCAGGTTATTCTTACACAGATGGTCACATATGTTTTCAAGTTTTTTTTAAATTAATGGCAGAAATAAAGTCAGATTTGATAAAGGCCTATAGTTTGCTAGTACTCTGTAGCGGTGAACTGGAGATGTGGAAGTGACTTTGTGATGACTGGTGGTAGGAACGAGACTGGAATCCACTTTATTTTATTTTTTTGGACCAGGGCAGGAATTAAAAAAAAACATATTCATGATGCCACCGCAATGTTAGGGCAAGCACATTGCAGTATTCCTGGGACAGAGAATCAGAGTTGGGATGCTGTGGATGGAAGCAGATGACAAGGCACTTATGTTGGATTTAGACCACCTGTAGAATGAATACAGGTGGCATACCTGCCATATCGGTGCAATAGGCTGTAGCTACAGTATAAGAGAAATTTTGCCTTTCAGTGCAATACACTTTATTTTTGAAAAAAAAAAAAGAAATGTAGTCATTCCTTTTGTCTTATGTTAATTTCTGTCTCTACTCTTTGAAGCAAAGGAAAGAATGAGTTTACGTAGAGTCTATCTCTGTTTACCTCCGCTAGGGGTCAGTCTGGACCGGCTGCTGAGGTAAAAAAAACTTTATCTATGTCAATTTAATTAAATTTCAGTGGCAATAGTGGGCATTTCTTTCTTTTTCATGATTTCTTTTTAGACTTAATGTGTGTGTGTACAATGCCTTGTTCTGTGGGCAAAAAAGGTTTCGATTGTTGGTTTAGATTGTGTCATTACTTAAACATAATAGTAAAAGTGCTTTTGTCTAAGCTGCGCACACTACGAGGCTAAATCAGTTAGGGCTTCATCACACTGTCCTCTAGGTGGCAGTGTTGACCATGAAGTTAGCAGTGTTTTATTCTAACAGTAGCCTCTATCCTCTACATAGTGCTCTAACACAGACGGCAACATCTTCCCACATGTGTTTCTAGGTGTTTAGCACCATGAAAATGACAAGTTGACAAGATAGTTTTATCAAGTGGTTCATCACATACACTAGTTCATCACATACAGTACACTGTTATTGACAGCCTTCAGTTATAAATACAAATCGTCAAATCTCCCTACCATAATTAGAGTGGTAGGGAGTTTCCTTTCCTTTGTGGTGATCTTTACTTACATCCTGAGATCTAAACACACCTTTTTGTAAAAAGAAAACAAAACAAACGCACTCTTTTTTTTTACTTGTCACACATTGGCCACTATGATTGCATGTCTTGTGCTAGTAGGCTTTTCTTGTTACAGTTATTATGATTTAATATAGTATTACTGTTCTCGTAGCCACACTACAAATGCTCAAGAGAAACATAATACTTATGAGACTGCTCTGCCTTTTCAGGTTCTGCTGATATTGACACAGATTTTGATTCAACTCCTTACAGCCCCTTATCCCTCACTGAACTCATTTTTTTCCTTTTAAGTTTTGAAAGTTTATAGGATGTTTCTTGGCTGTGTTTTTTCACAGGGTTTTACATAAGCACTATGGTGCTCTTCAGTGGCTGTGAAGTATTTGTGACAGTTGCTAAGCCAACACCCCCTGTAATGGCCTGACATTGTATAAGCATACACACATACACACATGATTTCATACTGTGGTGATAAGCAAACTCTGACTAGTCGTATGAATGCTGACAGAGGTGTTGAGGCTAGTGTTGCATAAAATACCCAAAAAATACCCATTTCAGTGAAAGTACCAGTATTCTGTTACAAAATGTCTTAAGTAAAAAATCAGCGACCCCTCTACTAGAATGAAATCTGTTAAGTATCTGAAATAAACTGTACCAAAGTATTAAAAGTATTTATAAAAACATTTACTGTAATTATTTGGAGAATTGCTGATAAATGGTGACCAATCAGCGCATTTCTAGTTCCAAGGGCAGTTATTGGTGTTTCAGGTGGTCCTTCATGTCTGGTAGACTAGGCCTGTTATGTGACAGGAAAAACACGGCCGGAGGCTGCATGATGTGGTGTACAGCTAAGCTCTCCTGAGCTGCTTGAATCAAACATGCCTGAATGACTGAAGTCATCACTGATCACACCTTTCTGAGACAGTGCTCAAAAGCAAAATCACCCAATGATGACAAGTACATGTAATGATAGAAAAACTGCTGAAAAATTTATTAATATTAAAATGATATGACATTTTTGTGAAGCTAAAAGCAATGTTTATTGAGGCGAATTAGAGATATAAAATAATACTAATAGCTAAAAGCAACATGATAATTATTGTTTACTTCAAGATTATAATTTAGCTTTGTTCTATATACTAAATAGCAACCATATTATAAAAACAGCCTTCAGATTGTCGTCCTGTCTATCCTTTGGGCATGACTTGCACCTGAGTGCTCTGGAAGCTCGCCCAAAGAGCCACCTGTTATTGTACAATCCCTAATAGACTTGCTCTCTCCAAACGTCTGATATATCTAACGCTGCTAGTAAGCATGCTTACTTGTGAATATGGCCCAGATATCTGTTGACAGCTTAGGGTGTTACATTTGAGAGATTAAAGCATGAGAGCAGACACTGTGATTTCAAATAAACTGAATTGAGTGATTGATGCTATGCAGAAAAACCTCTTTGAAAAAGCAATTTTGCCTATTGCATATGCAGGCCACTAATGTAATGATAGGAATGTTGTTGATGGCAGTGCCTGTCATACAGAGCCATGTAAGGCGAGGATGAGCAGCATGGTAATGCACGATAACCTGGCGCATTAACCTTCAGCCCTTCCTTGTTTAATCCAGTAAATTCCATTATTCCCTGTGTGGGTCCATTTGCTTGTACAGGAATTCTGTTTTATTTCTACTATCAGGGTTCATAGAACCCGCATAAGTCTCCAGTGTTAATCTAAACTGCTCCAAGGCTGGGCCTCAAGCACTTTAAATAAAAACATAGCTCCAAATCCGCCACTTTGAAAAGACTATTAATTGTACAAAAGAGAGATCATCCCCTAAAATGGGTTTAAAGCCTTAAAACAAACAGATTAAAGCACTGTTTGTGATAAAACAGTGGAATTTGACGTATAAAGGAAGAACAAAAGTGGGGCATTCTGCACTTAAAACAATGTGACTGCTACTGCCACAGACCACTGACCCAATATACCAGCCTAACATACAGTATACACACATGAAGCCTAAGTTAAGCCACATACATACAGCTAGTGTTTTAATTTATTATAATTACGAGAAATGCAGCAAACTTTTAAAATTATCTCCAATAAAGTACATTATATGTATACCACTCTACTCTCACCCTCCGCGGGTGGTCTCATCCACTTTACCAAGCTCGGGTCCTCTACCAGAGGCCAGGGAGCTTGAGGGTTCTGCACAGTATCCTTGCTGTTCCTAGGACTGCACTTTTCTGGACTGAGATGTCGAATGTTTTTCCAGGGATCTGTTGTAGCCACACCTCCAGTTTGGGGTCACAGCCCCCAGTGCTCCGATCACCACAGGCACCACTGTGGCCTTCACCTTCCAAGCCTTCTCCAGTTCTTCTCTTGGTATTTCTCTAGTTTCTCATGTTCCTTTTTCCTGATGTTGCCATCGCTTGGTATTGCCACATCCACCACTACGGCTTTCCTCTGCTCTTTGTCCACCACCACAATGTCTGGTTGGTTCGCTATTACCATTCTGTCAGTCTATATCTGGAAGTCCCACAGGATCTTGACCTTGGGGTTTCCAGTCCATACTCTGCGCAGATGTTCCTGTATACTATGCCAGCCACTTGGTTATGGTGTTCCATGTATGCTTTCCCTGCCAGCATCTTACACCCTGCAGTTATGTGCTGGACCGTCTCAGGGGCCTCTTTGCACAGTCTACACCTTGGGTCTTGTCTGGTGTGGTAGATCTGGGCCTCTATGGCTCTGGTGCTCAGGGCCTGCTCCTGGGCGGCCAGGATGAGTGCCTCTGTGCTGTCCTTTAGCCCAGCCCTTTGCCCAGCTATTGGTAGGGTTTGTTGAGATCAGCCACAGTTATGTTCCGGTGGTACATCCCATGTAAGGGCTTGTCCTCCCATGATGGTCCCTCTTCCAGCATCTCATCCTCTGTTTTCCACTGCCTGAGACTTTCACTCAGCACGTCATCTGTCGGGGCCTTATCCTTGATGTACTTATGGATCTTGGATGTTTCATCCCGGATAGTGGCTCTCACGCTCACTAGTCCTCTGCCTCCTTCCTTGCGGCTAGCGTACAGTCTCAGGGTGCTGGATTTGGGGTGGAACCCTCCATGCATGGTGAGGAGCTTTCGTGTCTTAACATCTGTGGTCTGTATCTCTTCCTTTGGCCACCTTATTATTCCCGCAGGGTATCTGATCACTGGCAGGGCGTAGCTGTTTATTGCCCAGGATTTGTTCTTGCCATTGAGCTGGCTTCTTAGGACTTGCCTTAGTCGGAGGTATTTGGCTGTTGCCGCATTCCTTGTTGCCTGTTCAAGGTTGCCGTTCGCCTGTGGTATTCCAAGGTATTTTTAATTGTCCTCAATGTCTGCTATTGTTCCTTCTGGGAGTGAGACCCCTTCTGTGTGGATTACCTTGCCTCTCTTTGTCACCATTCTCCCACATTTCTCAAGCCAGAATGACATCCCAATGTCCAAGCTGTAGATCCTGGTGGTGTGGATCAGCGAGTCGATGTCTCGCTCGCTCTTGGCGTACAGCTTGATGTCATCCATGTAGAGGAGGTGACTTATGGTGGCCCCGTTCCGGAGTCGGTATCCATAGCCAGTCTTGTTTATTGTTTGGCGGAGGGGGTTCAGACTTATACAGAACAGCAGTGGGGACAGTGCATCTTCTTGGTATATGCCACATTTGATGGATACTTGGGCAAGTGGCTTCCCATTGGCCACTTGGTTCTCCACAACCTCATCGAGTTTGCAATGAAGAACCTTAGAGTTCTGTTAAAGTTGTACAGCTCCAAGCATTCAGTGATCCATGTGTGTGGCATTGAGTCATAGGCTTTCTTGTAGTCGATCCAGGTAGTGCACAGGTTTGTGTCGCACTCTGCAGTCTTGTGCGACTGTTCTGTCTACCAGGAGTTGGTGTTTGGCTCCTATGGTATCCTTACCAATGCTCTTCTGTGCTTCGCTCATGTATTGATCCATGTGCCCACTTATCTTAGCTGCGATGATGCCTGACATGAGCTTCCATGTTGTGGAGAGACAGGTTATTGGCCGGTAGTTGGATGGGACTGTACCCTTTGAGGAATCCTTCATTATTGGGATTGTTCGCCCTTCGGGTTAGCCATTCAGGGTGAGGCCCATCCCTTAGCAGCTGGTTCATTTGTGCTGCCAGGCGCTCATGGATTGCAGTGAGCTTCTTTAGCTAGTAGGCGTGGATCATGTCAGGGCCAGGTGCTGTCCAGTCTTTCATACCTGAGACTCTTTGTTGGATGTCTGCCACTGTGATAGTCACTGGATTCTTTTCAGGGAGGCTGCTGTGGTCTTCCCTCAGATCCACCAGCCACTGTGCATCACTGTTGTGAGGCCTCCCTCTGCCATATACCTTTCCAGTACTGTTCAGTTTCCAGCCTTGGTGGGTCTGCTCTGCTGTTATTACCCTGCCATTGAGAGTACACTTTCGCAGGTTGCGTTGCGAACAGCCGGTTTATTCGTCTGGCTTTGCTATCTCTGGTGTATCACTTTAGGCGGCTGGCCAAGGCTTGTAGCCTTTGTTGGGCAGTTTCGAGCACTTCAGGTATGGGCATCTGGCTGTACCTCTTAGGCATCTGGCTTTACCTCTTGGGTCTTTTCATTGCACCTTTCTGCGCATCTGTCATTTGTCTCACTTCCCTCCGAGCTGCCTTGATTTTTGCCTCCAACCTTTTTTCCATGGTGGGTATTGTTTCTCATGGCTCCCATGGTTGCTCTTATAGGCAAGCACCTCTAGGATCACTGATGCTAAAGCGTATATCAGCTCATTGGTTTCTGTGATTGTTGTGGTAGGGATCGCTCTCAACGCTGCATTCACATCTTCCATGAGACTTTCTGATGGTACTTCACTTAGCCGTTGTAGTTGGCTTCGGGATTTCCTGTTCAATTTCGCCATGATTTTTTGTTTCAGGTCAGTCGCTGCCTCGCCCAGCGTATCTGTGCTCATTGGGGCTTCGTACCCAAATTCCGGTTGGGGAGATGGTGAAACCTCCCCTCTGACCTGGCTTCCTCTTGCCGTAGCATTTGTGTTGTATCTCGTAAATCTCAAGTTGTGATAGCAGTTGCCGTTTGTGGATGTTGGAACACTGAGCTATTAGTTGCTTCGCCGTCAGTCTTGAAATTGGGTTTTTCCCTTTCACATTCACCGCACATTCTTTGCATGTAACCCCTATGACTAGGGTTACTTGAGTAGTAGCATTCCAACAGAATTTCTTTCTTGTCCCAGTAGCCCACTTCTCGCCAAGGTGCTCTGGTTCCCCAACATCTGACACAGACCTTGTTAGACCGGGCGACGTCTGAGCCGGTATCTCATGTGAGTATATATATATATATATATATACTCACATGAGATACCGAGTATATATATATAATTATTATATATATTATATATCTATATAATATATATATATATATATATATTATATATATATATATATATATATATATAGATATATATATTATATATATATATATTATGCTATTTTTATATGACATGCTATATATTATATATATATGCTATATATGCTATATATATAGCATATATATATATATATATATATATATATATATATATATATATGCTATATATATATATATATATATATATATATGCTATATATATATATATATATATATATGCTATATATATATATATATATGCTATATATATATATGCTATATATATATATATATATATATATATATTATATAATATATATATATATATATATATATATATATATATATATATATAATATCATATATATATATATTATATATATATATATGACGAGACAATATATATAGCTATGCCCTGCCAGTGATCAGATACCCTGCGGGAATAATAAGGTGGCCAAAGGAAGAGATACAAACCACTGATGTTAAGACACGAAACCCCAAATCCAGCACCCTGAGACTGTACGCTAGCCACAAGGAAGGAGGCCGAGGACTAGTGAGCTTGAAAACCACTATCCGAGATGAAACATCCAAGATCCATAAGTACATCAAGGATAAGGCCCCAACAGATGACGTGCTGAGTGAATGTCTCAGGCAGTGAAGAACAGGGCAGGGAACGCATACATGGAACGCCATGTGGCATAGTGTGGCTGGCATAGTATACAGGAACATCTGCGCGGAGCATGGACTGGAAACCCCAAGGTCAAGATCCTGTGGAACTTCCAGATACAGACAGACAGAATGGTAATGGCGAACCAACCAGACATTGTGGTGGTGGACAAAGAGCAGAGGAAAGCCGTAGTGGTGGATGTGGCAATACCAAGCGATGGCAACATCAGGAAAAAGGAACAGGAGAAACTAGAGAAATACCAAGGGCTCAGAGAAGAACTGGAGAAGGCTTGGAAGGTGAAGGCCACAGTGGTGCCTGTGGTGATCGGAGCACTGGTGGCAGTGACCCCCAAACTGGAGGAGTGGCTACAACAGATCCCTGGAAAAACATCCGACATCTTAGTCCAGAGGTTCCACTGTAGATTATTTAGAAGACAGCGAGTACTTCAGCACGCACACTCTGATATTCATTGTTACTTGTATGAGCCAGAGTACAATGCAGACGAGTTACGCCGTTTGGAGGAGGACAAGGCTGCCTGTGAGGAACCGGCACCCAGAGCAGAGAGCTGGCGTCTGGCAAGATGCATCATGTCTCTGCGCTGAAAGAAGCACAACTGAATCCAACTGCCAAACGTTCAGACATTGCTTTACATTTTTAACAAACGACTATATAAATAAGTGTGTTTGAATAAAGACATAGTTTCTAAGTAGTTCAACAGCTTTTTATTTCAAATCAAATCAGAGTTCTTTTCTTTGGCTGCTGTTAGTGGCTGGTAAAACAAGACAGTTGTCTATTGCCTACAAAGGATGAAATTAATTACTTTATTTTTTTTTTTTTAAAGAATTAATTACTTTATTTGTATTAGAGTTGCTGCCAGCCAAGCTGATACACAGGCTAATGTTAGCAATGTAAGCTAATGGTATCCCCAACAGTCCACAACATGAGAAGCAGCAAGTCGTAACTTTGTTCAAACTTCACAGCGCAAGACTATAAACAATAAAAACTATAAACTATAAAGGATCAAATATATTACTTACTCTGTGCTCATTTCATTGTTCTGTCTAGTTTTTTTTTCTGGTTTGTCCATGGCCTTCTGAAGCTACAGTAGTTTTTACTGCTGCTTGCTTGCTCTGCATGCTTGTCATGTAGAGAAAACTAATGATCCATAACACGTGTTCCCCTGTCAGTAGTAAATTACCAACTTCATCCAAGATGAATCGGCATCAATTTAACCAATATTGCCTACAAAATGAAATAGTAATATGGAATTAGTTGCTGCCAACCACCCATAACGAATACACAAGCTGACATTAGCAACATAAGCTAATGTTACTCCTAAAAAACACAAGCAGCAGCTTAAAACTTTACTTAAACTTCACAGCGCAAGCAAAAACAATAAACAGTCAAATATATTACTTTGTGCTCATTCGACAGTTCTGTCCCGGCTGTTTTTCCCAGTTTCTTCTCAGTAACCTGAAGCTACTTTCTAGCTCCTCTGTCCATATGTAGCCCAAAACTCATGGCGTGTCATCATCAGTAGAATCCACATCTTCATCATTCAGTTGTTCACATCTGCACACAGCTCCTGTAAGCTGCCCCCGTGGTCGGATCTCCCTGCTGCCGGCTGCCTCGCCTTTTAACTGTGACAGTTTTGTCCACTGAGTACTGTAACTCGTCTGGGCTGCACTCTGGATCATACAAGTAACCCTAAATATCAGACTGTAACACAATATAACTCGCTGTCTTGCTAATAATCCAGAGCATCCAGATTCCCCTGGCCCTTGAATATTAGTGCTGTAGGTGTATGCTTGAAAAACAATCGCAGACTGAGCATTTGCGCTCCAGCAGACTGGCCTCGCCCCCTCTCACCCTGGCCCCGCACTCTCTCAGTTTGACTATTGCTGGGGCAGGTACAGAGGAAACCAGAAAGCACTAATTGTAGTTTTTGAGCCCAAGGCAAACCATCTGCCAAGGCCTTTTACCGGAGGAGTAAATGATAATTTCTCAGCATAGAAATTATAGAGCAATCTGAGTGTCTCTTCATTCTTAAATATTACCCAAGGTCATTTTGGTCAGTCCTTATTAAAAATAAGGGATGAAGTTTTCCGTTACCTAAAACAAGAGAGCAAAGACATACAAGATCTCATCTGAACTCTGATTGGTTTTTGATCTTCCTAGAGTATCTGTTTCTAACTATAGTCATGTAGTCAGAAGAAACACTGTTCGGAATGTCTCCTAGGCTCATAGTAGAGACACTGTGGGCATTAACCAGTATCTCCAATCTGTCACAGTACATACCTGTAGGCAGCCAGCTTGTATCATGGCTACTTTATTCTGTTTTCAGTAGATTTCACACAGTGGTTTGGCTGGGACTTTAATTACCGAACCGCCCTTGTCTCCCATTTTCTCTCTCTGCCTTCTGTGTTGTCTGGATAGTCGATTCCACACAGGTTATTTGTCTTTATTCCAAAAAGATTAATCATGTCAGGCTTGCACAGTCAAATTTGTGTTATATAGAAATATATATTTACTGTAAACAGTTGAGTGCATGCATATACATATACCAGTGGTTCCATGTGCCAGGAATAGAAGTCACAAGGACAGTTACCTCATAAGTGCCCATGTTTTCAAATGTGCAAAATCCACTGACTTGTAAACAGATTAGTTATTTATTTTTTTAGGTGGCAGGAGAAGCCCAAGAATTGTTCTCTGTGCGCCATGGACCTGTGCGAGCTGCTCGCATCCTGCCATCACCTCACATTGGTGAGTTATAATGTGCATAAAAATAATTTTTTTTGGCATTAATGACTTTATGAGCTGTGTAATGTTAGTGATAATGTTTTTTTTGGCACATTTTGGAATTTATTCACTCTAGTTGAGAAATGTATGGCTAATAATTGACCCCATATTAAGTTATCAAACTTAACTTAAGTTGCACCTTTAATATTCTTCCAAATACATGTGTATACTTTTAAACTATTTTCTGCTTATATCCCAAATTCTCTTTTGCACAACATAAAATACTAAACAACAAAAAACCCAATGTCAACACTTACTGTACAGTAGGTACAATGTTCAATAGCGTGTCCTAATGCAGTTTCTAGTTGTGAGCATTTGAAGTGGTTCTGTATCATTAAATGAAAGAGTACTCTATGGTGCCCTCATCCTGATCGTAATGCCAGTGTACAATTAATGCTGGCAAAGACTCTGAAATCAGTGCTTGTTTGCAGCCAAGGCTCCGTTGAAACCTCAAACTGTGCCTCCTGTGCCTTCACTCTTTTGATTACCAGACTCTCTCCTCCTCCTCTAAAAGTCCATCTTGTTGCTCTATGTTTATCACTGTTTACATGTCCAAAGCTAATGTGCAGATGGGTTAGCTGTTCCACTGATCTATGACTTTTACACTTAATTTCTGCAGGTGTGAGACAGTAAAATGAAAAGCTGACATATAGACCCTGTTATTTTGTGGCATTTATATGGTGAGAAAATTGCCTTTTTGTTCTCCGTTTTTCCGGTCTTTTGGCTGATTTCGGCACCACACAATGGCAGCATTTGAAGACTGCTGGAAGTGGATGAAAGCAAACCACAGTAATAAGAAGCAGCAGATATGAGAGGAGCAGTTCTCTCAACAAAAACATAAATATGAATTGTGCTACTGGAGGGAAAAAACACTGATTGTAATCTGCTAAGGCGCTAACAGTGTTGCACTGTGGTAAACCATTAAAAGCCTGGTTGTCTGAGCTGCAGGACTGTGGGTGGGTGAACTTAGAAGGACCCTAAAAAAAGTGTGACTACGACAATGCAAGGCATCTCTTTCTTGGAATTAATTATGAATTAACAATGAAATATCTTCCAAAGTAAGTGACAGCAGACATCTGCAATTCACAACCTGCAAACATCTGTCGTCATGGAAAATAATCATCAACCTTTATGTGATTGCATTTATACTGTAATAATTTAAACTTGTTACTTGGCCCTTGTAATAATTTGTCGTGTTCCATTTTATCCAAATGTGCTTCCATCACCCAACCTTAGGTTTTGTGAATATAGCATTTCAGTATTAACTTTGTATACATGTATATGCAATGACGTCTGAGAGTGTTACAGGCTGGTTAAAGGCTGGTATGGACAGCACTGCTCCTCTCATGCCATACCACAGGAACTCAGGCCTATTACTGTCAAGCCTCAAATTACAGTCTTCAAATGACCAACATCTTCAGCATAAGAGCATCATCTCCTCTATGTGCTGTTAAAAAAAAAGTTAGTTTGTGCAGAGATGTCCCTGTAATGTATGTTGTTACTTTCTTTTCAATCGAAACCCCAAAACAAACAGGAGTATAGACAGAAAACCCTACATAAAAGCAATTTAAATTCTTCATTGTTTCAGTATTCCTTTTAATAGCAGAAGTTTTGGACCCCATCACTCGCAAAAGGCCTCATCAAAAATGGTTTGTGACCATAATTAAATTACAGGGCAACAGTAGTAATGTAATCAGAACGTTTCCTGCCATGGTAATAGGCTGCTTGTTGAATGAGGGTGGGCAGCACTTGACAAGAATGTCTCTCTTTGTTGTGTGCAGAGTTCTCTGTTTCTCATTTGCCTCTTCCTCTGACTCCTCTTCCTTCTCAGTTCCTCTGAAGACAGACAGTTTTTCTGACAAGAGGCCACTTTTAGGAGTCTGCAAGAGCACAGGGTCTTCTGGGTAAGTTCACGCATTACAATAGAGATGACTGTGTTTCCTCGTGTTCTTTTCGTTACACTCTGAGCCTTTCCACATATACAGTATGCAGGATACAAACTATACCACTGGGCCAGGAAGCAAACATGAGGCCCTGTTTGAATATTTTAAGCTAGATGAAAGGCCACTTTTATAGTTCTGGTAACAGTTATATGGGTAAAATTATTGTTTAACTGAATAAATCAATCATTTAAACAATAACACAATATATTATTTGATTAAAATGATTTCATAATCGTAATTTAATAATATTTTTAAAACAAATTGTCATATATCAATAAATTGTTGTAATAAAGGTTGACAAATGACCCAATAGTGACACCACAGTGTTCCCACTTACCAAAGGACGTTTTGGAATAATTTATAAAGTTATTTGCCTGCAATAAATGGAAACATTTAAAAAAAAAATGTATTCAAAATTTGTGAGATTCTTCACACAAATGAATTGATGCTACATTTCATTTAGGTTTTGTTACCGTATCACTTTTTAATGAGTCAAAACATAGAAGATAATAAATCAAGGCCTATTTACCAGAAAAGTACAGGTTGAACATGCATGTAGAATTAGGACAACTAAAACAACCTCATTCTAGATTTTCTAATGACATTTTTCCAGTCAAATGAACAAATGTGAATTGGCTCTTTGCTTTTTGCTACTTTCATTATGAATCCTTCACATGTACCCAACTGGACCTGAGCCAGTGATGTTGGCAGAGTGACTGTGACTCATGGATTCCTTGTGGCACAATAGTTGTAATTCTACGTACCTGAGCACCCAATAGGCAGACAGAAGAGAGAATAAACAAGAGTAAACAGATTTTTGGAATTCTCAGAGCAGTATCTGGGGGTTTCACAGCCTTTTAGTGAAGGCAAATTCAAAACCCTATGGAAAACCTGCACTCATCCCTATAACCTGCCAGAGCAACACAAACTTTAACTCAATATATCCTCCTTGGGAAATGAAATAAGGATGTCTGTCTTCAGCTGGGCCTTGATGGAAGCCACCGTCCTAAAGTTTTCCAGGAATTGCTTCCCCTGTCTCTGCTGTTACTGTTGCTTCTGCTTTTCCTATGTCCTCACTGGCACGCAGTGTTTTGATGGTTTGGCGAATCACCCAGGCATCGCTCGACACTAATGCTGAAAACATTCACTGTGTTGAAAAGCAGAAACCCTGACCTCTGGCTGAATGGCACAGCCAGGTCCTTCCCCCTACAGACGTGCCTAGTAAATAACACTCTGGTCAGAGACAAGAAGGAAAAAGGCTTCCGGCTGCAGTGCTGTACTTTCCATAGGGCCTGTTCATAAACTTACTAAGGTCCTCACACACTTTTTAGCATATAATCATTTTGAAATAACAGCTTTAGTTAACCACCAAAAAGGATGCCGTCTTGACACTTAAATGGAAAACAGATTGAAGCCTTGGCTGCTACAGCACTGCTGGTTTAGAAGTTGGTTCATTCAGCTCTAGGCTTAGATTACAAGATTTGCAAATTAAAGGAAACCCGGAGAAGGGAAAAAGCATGTGTGCTGAAGCCCTGTACTTGTGGATTTCCACCCAGGCACACTCAACATAATTTTATCAATGGAAAGGATTATGCATTAAGTCCAAACAATGTATGGATCCTAGGGATTTTTTGCAGCAAAGCAACATATGCATCCCCTTTACTCAAACAATGCAATTGGGCTTTAGGAAATGGCAAAGACTGCTGGTGCCATGGCAGGCGTTAAGACTCCTCTCTATTATACGACCATGACAAAAGCGTCTCTTGGGCAAACATTCAGTCATGAGTCTGTATTCTCTGTCTGTTTTGTAAGTGGCAAAAATATTTTTTTATTGCCCACTTAGTTGTGCATACACATAGATGACACCAAACTTCTGGAGACTGTGCATTATTTGTCTATAGCTCTGTACAACTACCCTGCAGATCATTCACATAACATTTTCTAGCATTAGTTAAACAAAATTACATTTCTTAAAGCATTTAGTTCTTTCCATTTTACCAAAAACATAGTTACCATATTTTAACAGAAAAACTATATACAAAGGTAAACCTGAGCCATCTGGTGGCCAGACAGAAAGGTTGCCTGAAGTTAGGTGGTAAATCTAATCTTGAAGATAATACAAATGAATATACTGTACCTTCAGAACACAGACAGGTACCCAAGTTGTCTCCTGTTCTGCCCTGCACATCTGAAAGAAATAGCAGATTCTACATTTGCTTTTATTCCTGGGGAGCTTTATTAGCCTCCCAAGGGGGCTACTGCAGTAGCTAGTGGCGCCAAGCTTTCAAGTGAAATAAAACTCATATGAAACTTACAAAAAACAATTAGCCTATATAATAGACTGAAAATAAAACACTACACAGGCAACAACATAACCAACTGATTTTTATGAGATAATGTAAAAATAGCATAAGCCATGTTTCTAACCTACCATTAGCAATGTGCAGGTCTTAAGGGAAATGAATTAAAGCATTCATACATAATGCCTAATCTGTGTATGGAAGGTGAAACATCAAAACTAACAGCGATTTTGGGCTAAACGTGAACTGCTTGAATGATCTAAAATATTTTGATATGTTGTGCTCCCTTCCCTCAGAATTGCTTGTTTAAATGAAAAACATCCTAAAAATGCAAAAACAAAGGATGTAAGGATGAAAAAGAATAAGCATTTTATCATTTTATTATGTGGGCCATAAACCAAACTAACAAAACTATAAATTAGGGATTAGGTATTGACTTATATAATTATATGTGGAAAGTCTGCCTTGTACGTTATTGCTTTGCAGGGCTGTGATGATGGTATAACCCTCAACATACAGACAAGTGCGGAAATTAATTCCAGTATAAAACTATATGTATATATCAACATATATATATATATATATATATACACACACAAACTGGTTAAACTAGGCTAAAGCTTATGTAAGGCTTCACATGGAGCTCAAAACTCTTAACTTAATATTTATTTATTTATTTGTTTGAGACAAGCTTTTACAATTAGTGTATTGTGCATGGTAATACAGAATGAATTAGTATGATTGGCAATGTAACAGAATGCTGTTTACCTGTCCATTGCATTTGCTCCATACCCACGACCCAGCATGGCTAAGCAGCTAAGATGAGTAGGAGTGAGGTTTCATAATGGTGCAACATTCATGTTCTAAAATCCTGTAATCCTGTAAAAGAGGTTGTTAATTACTTGTTTCCAAGCAACAGATTTTTACACAGACATCTGATAGTGTTGTTGAACTAAGCCCTTGTGTTTTAGTGCACTTTCATGACAGGTTTCTAGACAGGGGTTTGTCTTCTAGAGTGTATTAAATAAATATCATCAAGCATTTGTATAAAACAAGCCACCAGATTAAGGGATTTGGATAAGTGATGCTCTATATCCATCATGAGGTTGACATTGCCATAATGCCTTCCCTAGCCCCTTACTCTAACCCTAACCATCACAACTAAAGGGAGACGTCTAACCTTTGCTCTAATCCGAACAAAAACTTAATTCTTACCTCAGTCCTAAAATCACATCTTGACCATCAAAAAAGCCCTCGGACTGGTGGGGACCCGTCAAATGTCCCTTCGTTGTCACAATGTTCACACCTTGATAGCAAAAAAACATAATTTATGGTCCAGACGTCGAAGGAAAAACATGTACGCACGCACGCACACACAAACACACACTGTTGTGAAGCAGACTGCTTCCTTCTGTCTGTCTTTTGGGACCATGTTTTCTTTCTATACATTTCTTCTATCATACAGTTGAAATCCTCTCTGTTTTTAGGGTCAAATGCAGCATTGAATGTCACTTTGACATTTTTTAAATTTTGATTAACTTATATATCTTCCAGTGTTCATGGTGTAAGCCTTACCATAGCTCTCTGTCTAATGCTGAAAAAGTACAGGGAGAACTTTATTGTTGGATTTTGGGATGAACTGTGCTAACCAGTAATTTTCAGGTTTGAGTGTTTAAAGGCCCATATTAGTTGATCCCCACAGGACAGAACGGATTTTAGTTCAGTAAGTAAGTTCAGCAGTATCTAGTCAAAATTCCCTCTATCAGCAAAGCAGCATAGGCTTTCATCTCAAATCATGGTTGTATTTGTTTAGCATTTCAATAGCATGCAATTGTCATTCACATTTAGGGACCTTGTAAAACTTTGCACCAGTCGGAAATGTGGTGATATTCCTTCAGAGTTCTTTAAGTGAATACATTTGTTTTGCTGCTTTTTAATTCTTGCTCAGGCTCCTTGCTACACTTTCCACAGCCGCATGAAGTCTTGTGGTTATAATGCCCTGGTTAAGTACACGTTCTTCCTCAAGTGTTCATTGAATGAGTTCAGCACTGATGTGAAAATTAAAATACCAGATGTCAGCATACTCACATGGCTCAATAATGAGATACATGCCATCTATAGGGGCCTGACGGTAACAGTAAATATCTGTGCATTTAAAATTAAGCCTGGCATGTGATTAAAGTCACTATCAACATTGTTAAGTGATGTTAAACATCCTCTTGCTGGAAGGCCAATCCAAAGACAGAAAGATTTAGGTGTGCACTTTGGTTGCATCAGAGCAAGAACTTTCCAAAGCCAACTTTGGAGGTAATTGAGGGAAAGCTGTGCCCACCACTTGAGTGTGTGTCATATTTGGAGTTTGTACTATATACTACGTTGTGATTATGCTGATAAAGTCTTAAGATGTCACTGTTAAAAACATTTCAATTGAATTGATTTAGACCCAAGCTAACATTTAGACTGTTGGTCCACACTAAATATCAAAGCATTATGATAAAATAAAGCTAAGTTCAATTTGATCCTTTCTTTCTTGAGTTCTACTTTTTGTCCAAACTGCTAGTGTTTTTGTGATTCTCTTCTTAACAGCCGTTCTACAAAAATCAAAATGCACAAATCTTGGAAGCTAAAACTTTGTACTGAGCTGCATCCTGTATATACAGCACCCTACTTACACAAGCAATGGCCAATTGCATAGCTTCTAATGCGTAAAATGACATGTCATTTGCCACAGTAAGTTGTTGCAAGGCAAAGATATGGCCACACACCTGGCTGTACACTGTTTATATTTAGCCAGATAGTTATAAATAACCATTATTTGGATATATTGATTGCTTCAATATATATATATATATTGCTCCAAACTAGAAAACTGAGAACCTAATCTGTTGGCATTAAAATTGTTACACTATTGTCCTGCTTCACTTCATCAAAACCATATTTTTGCTGAGGCACTGTAATGTTCACTAATTGTGCTATGATTATATAGAGCTTAGAAGTTGTTGATGCTTCTATTTACATAGATATTCATCCTGAAAGTGTATTTATCTTCAGACAGAACTGAATAATTAAATTTTTTGTCATTAATAAACATCGCATCAGTATCACTTACACCAATTTTTACACCTCATACCACATCTCAAAAGTGGCCTGGCATGGCTATGGTAGACCCCAGAAAATAGGATTGGGGTTGAAAGGTCTGTACCATCTCTCCTAAATTAGGGGCCTAAAAAGGAATATTAACAGGTGTAGCTATTGTGCACAGACCAGAGAGAACATTGATCCGCTATGTCAGCACACTAATTTCATTATTGTTTTTATGAACCATACTTATATATTTACATACATATTTACATGTCCTACTTATAATTTTATAGTAGTGTACAACATACAGTAATGACAACATAATTACCTCCTATTATAGAATGCATGTGAAGTATATTTATGTGTTTATGTGTGTTTTTTTTTCTTTCTTTCTTTACTAATGGTTTATGATTTTTTTCATCCTTCATAGTTTCATTACCTATACTCTGGTATTGGCATGTAGTTCTCCTTGAAATTTAAAAAGGAAACTGTGAGAAAAATCAGAAATGAGAAAATCTTGTTTTGACTTTACTGAATTCACCAACATTATATTTACAACCCTCCAGCCACTAAAGTCTTTTCAATTATTGTCAGGTAAACCATTCACATTTCACACCTCAACCAAACCTAGTTGGGGCAGGGCCTAAAATGTTAACAGAATTACACCTTTTCTGTCTCTGACCATGCGCTAATATTACAACATGTTGTATTATAGATGTTGGGGATCTGACGCAGCCATTCCATTTCATGCTAAATTTCTAGCTCTGTTGTCCTGTCAGAGGAAGGAACTAAGCCAAGGCTCCTTTCCTTCTTAATTTCGTATCCTTTCAGACCCAAGGGCCAGTTTGAGTAATAGCAAGTGACACATTGATCTAATAGGGCCATCATAATAGGCCTGTTACTGAGCTTGGGAATGGTGCTCGGCGTCACCTTAACATGTGCAAGGACTGACATCCTGCCATGATCCACAATGATAATTGTGATTTAGCCTTGCTTTCAGCCTATGCCCCAATGTCTCCAGCTTCAGGAAATCCTATTACATCTGACCCTGCATTGCCTCCATTAGAACTGAGTCATTTGTTAAAATACTGCAAAAGCAAAACAATTGAACCCTGTGCCATTTTGATTCTATAATAGCAGGTTATCATTGTCTCTTTGAATCAATTCCAACGGCCCATTTTTCGGCATAAAGCTTAGAATTGAATTGATCAGACACTGATAATGCTGAAATCGATGATGTAGCAGCCTGAAAGTAAATTATTGTCAACTAAAATGTTTGTATTAATCTTAATGCCTGTACTCTGGATTGCTAATGTTGGTAGCAGTGCTCACAGAGAAGCTTTCAAATGTTGAAAGACATGCTAAGTATCAGATTAGAAGCTGACTGAGGGATTGTTCCCTAAATAACTCTTTAATGCCCCAGAAAGCAACACACCTAACAGCCTCGCGGCATCTCAGTACAGTACAGTAACAGGACAAAGCTTTGGTCCCAGGCTATGTTAAGGCATCTAAAGACTTCCTTGGCATACTGCTCTCCAGGATCGAGACTAGGAGATGCCAAGTAGTACAACACTTGTGTGTACTAAAAACCTAAATGTTTCTATGTATTAAGTGTGTGTGCTTTAATGTGTGTCCTACTAGAGGGTTTAGGTCATGCATCAATCATTAAGCTGGTTGTGCAAACACAGCAGTTTTTTCATCTCTACTGGCTAATGGATTCTTGTCTTTACCTGTGGTGCCAGCTTCAGCTTGCACAGGCTCTATTGAACCTTCTCGCTCCCTTTTTCATGTGTGTGATCTGGTACCGTACAAAGCCAGTATATACTGGACCATATAAATAAGCATGCACTTAGGCCTAATAAAAAAATAAAACTGCAAACAAGCACCAGCACAACAAAACATTCAGCTGTCGATAGGGTTTCCAAACTACCGCCTGCAGGCCAACTCTGGCCTGCAATCCATTTTTAAAAGGCGCACAAATTCCAGTAATATACTTTAGTAGAATATGGCCTGTACATGAAACTTTCTCTACATAGAAAAATTAAGGAAAGAAATATTTTAAGAAAATGAGAACACCAAAGAAATGCAAGAGAGACATTTTTGAAGCAGTGTCGAATGCAATCGACAAGATAGGACTTACAGTAAATGGGACAAGTTGAGTGGAGCTATAACTTATGGAGCACCAGGCGCAAAGGAATGGCCTCTTTGGTGTCCGCAAAAGTATAGGAGAGCGGAGGTGAGTCATGAACACTCAAACGGTGACCATAATTCGAGTGTGAACACTCTACCACAGAGAATTTTGGCACACCTGGTGTTTAAGTTGATTTCACCTCAACAACATACTCAACAAAAACCTACAGCTTTAGGCAGCTTTACACACACATAAAAAGTGTGAAGCTTCGAATGTTTGAGCCAAAATTTTGCACCTTTAATGTTGCAAACTTCCCGACACTGTCTAAAATCAGATATGCATTTCCAAAGGCTGACCTTTCTGATAAAAATGGTATTTCTGTGATTACATCATGGACAGAATTGTCAGTGCATCCAAGATTTTTTTACCATTGGGAATGATATCAAGCTGTTCACAACTTCCCTTCCATTTTCTCTACAGACACTTCACAAAAGCAGCTAAAATAACCAATGACAACATCTCTGTGACGTCCTTCGCCTCTCGACCACAAAACTGAGTCTGGACCATTGTCACATGTCATTGTTCCAACTGAATAAAAATATCCATCCCTATACTTTACTATAAAAAATGTAATCATTGTATGTTGATAGCATTTTAAAACAAATATTGGTTGATCTATCAACCACAAAACCCATTTGCATAATAATTGAACTATTAATCTCTGCATTTTAATGAGGAAGCTGTTTTGAGAATGGACTGCCAACCTTTTTTGTTCTAACAAAATGTTGTTGGATTGTAGGCTGATTGATTTAGTTTACTTAAGTAAACCAGGTGAGGCAAAACGTACTTCACCTCAAGTGAGTGACCCAGCTGTTTGTGTATTTTGCGGCATATGGCCTTTGGTGAAAAAAGTTTGGACACACCTGCAGTAGTCCATGTTGCATGCTAATCTGAAACAGAAGCAAACCTACTACACACTTAGCCAACGTGTCACTACAGGCCACCTACTGACATAGAGATTGGTACATCCGTCCCTTGCAGAATGTAGAACAGGGCACAGGGGATGTAAGGATGCTAATAGCTGCCTGATTAGGATTTATGTCTGCATGTTTCTTTGCCATCAGCGGCTGCATGCTGTTGGATAAAGTTACTCATATGGCCTTTTTGAAAGGATAGGATAGGTTCCAGTTAAATGTAATGCATGACAAAGCATTTCCTTTTTCTCTTAAGTTTCGTTCTTTCTGCTTTGTGGACTGTCTGAAAGAGTATTAAGTGCTCTTGGAGCTCACAAGAGAAAATATGGGGTAGTGTGCAGTTTGTTGGTTGGCGTGTTTGGTGTTCTTTCCTACCTCTACCTTCCCTAGGATGCATTTAC